>NC_089591.1:64327886-64496428 GCF_019320115.1 Miscanthus floridulus | reverse complement strand
GATAGCGAGAGCACGCCTTACCGCCGTAGCCACATTCTGCACCGCACCCATGTCCGGCGGCGCTGTTGTCCTCCAGGCGGATCCTTGGGGTTCGTCTGACGTGTTTGCGGCGACGCTGCAGTCGCTCGTCGACGACGGTCTCCTCCGCCCGGTCACCGACCCCAACAGACCGGAGTGGATTGCTCCGGGGAATGAGCCGGAGCCGAGGCCACGCGAAGGCTACATCGTGAGCTTCGTGGCCTTCCACGAGCGTGGCCTCGGCTTGCCGGCGGACCGGTTCATGCGGGCGCTCCCGCATTATTACGGCGTGGAGCTCCACAACTTCAACTCCAACTCCATCGCGCAGGCGGCCATCTTTGTCGCCGTCTGCGAGGGGTACTTGGGCATCGCCCCCCACTGGGAGCTGTGGCTCCACTTCTTTCGGGCGGGGCTCAACACCAAGCCGGCGGGCACGACGGGCACGCGGAAGGCGTTGAGGGCCGGCGGCTGCACTCTCCAAGTGCGCCAAGACAGGCAGCCCTTCTACATCCTGACCCAGCTCGCGTCGTCCAACCGCCGCTGGTACAACAGCTGGTTCTACCTCCGCAATGATGACGGCGGGCTTCCCCCCTATACCGGGAGGGTTGTGGAGAGCCAACCGGAGAGGTGGAGGTACGGCGTCCCGTTGGCTGATCAGCCCAAGCTGCAGTCGCGGCCTTACGGCGGTCGTGGTCGTGGCGGCCTTCCACCGCCGGAGGGTGCTGCCGCTGATGGCTCGGCGGCAACGCCTGTTTGAGATGACACCGGGTGAGCCGACCGGCGGCATCCGGTTGTCCGCCGTCACCCTTTCCGACGAGGAGATTCTGCGTCGGGTGAGAGAGACGGTGGAGGGGCGGCAGAGGAGCAGTGATCTGACCCCGTTCCCGATGCGCCCGTCGCGGGGGTACATCTCTCTGGTGAGTCACGCGTCGCTGCGGCCCCCGAGGCCTCCTTGCTCCTTACGTTTTCAATTTGTTCCCTTATTTGCGTTTGTCGTTCCTGCAGGGGATGAGGGATGTGCGAGCCTCCCCGCCGCCCGTTCCCAAGGACGCAGAGCGGCGAGCGGAGAACAGGGCGCACGCCGAGGCGTACAAGGAGCGGAAGGACGCCGAGGAGGCAAGGCGCAAGAGGAAGAGCCTCGAGCGCGACGAACTGGAGAAACGTCGCCGACAACAGAGGCACGACGGTCTCCTAGTGGAGCCGTCTCCGTCATCGTCGTCGATGAATTTTTCGTGCGATGACGACGAGAGCGAGGTGGGGCGGGGTCCCCTGGACGACCTCCCTGACGTCAGGGAGACGGCGCCCGGGGCGTCTCCAGGAGGAGGAGGAGAGGACGCCTTGAGGCTGGCGATCGCCCGCCCCGGGGCTGAGGCCGACACGCCTGAGATATGGGCGTCGGGGAAGCGCGCCGTCAGCCCGATGGGCTCGACGGCGGAGGTGGAGCAGGCGACGGCGAGGGCGACTCAACCGCCTCCGCAGAGGGTCAAGGGGGCGTCAGAGTCCGACGAGGGCCGGCCGGTACCGGCGGACACGGGGGCCGTGCTACTGCCGCCGCCACCACCATTGCTGAGGACGAGGGACGCGGTGTGGAAGCTATTGTGTCCCGTTCGAGGTAAGTGTTTTGTCAGTGGAGTTTGTAGCATCTCCCACTCGTTCTTTGGTCGTATGCTGACCTCGTGAGTGTTTTGTCTTCAGCCGGAAGCGTCAGGCGGAAACGCCCGCCCCGGCGCCACGTAAGGCGCTCAAGGTGAGCACCAGCTCCACCGCCCGATGGGTGGTGGACGCGCAAGCCGCCCTCCGGCGTGGCGCGGCATCGGCCAGGGCCGACCCGAAGGAGCCGGTCGCCCAGGGAGAGGCTACCGAGGCGGCCATGAAGCAGGCGGGGGAGGAGGCGCCTACGCCCCGCGAGGTCAGGGCCGTCGAGTCAGGTGAAGCCGAGGCGCCTTCAATCGCTGAGGCCACCGAGGGCGAGGTCGAGGCCCCTAGGACCTCCGAGGCCGAGGTGGCGGAGGCCGGGGCTTCCAGGGCTTCCGAAGCCGAGGTGGCGGACGCCGGGGCTCCCAGGACCACCGAGGCCGAGGTGGCGGAGGCCGGCTTGGGCGCGGCGGAGCCGGCGGCCCAGGATGCGGAGACGGAGGCGGGGCAAGCTTCGGTACCACCCCCGTCGCAGGAGAGCGCCCGGGAGGTGGAGGTTCATTCAATCTCCTCCGACGATACTTCCCGGGGGAAGGATGTAACAACCCGGGTTTTTGGAGAAGCCAAAAATACGAACTTTTTAAATTTTTCATGCAAATGTGTGAAGCCTATAGATACTAGGTCAAACAAAGAACAATTTATAAATAAATTGTTGCATACATATAGTGTTGCTTGTAGGAGTTTATTGGAGTTCCTTAGTTGGTTTAGGGTTTTGTGTTGGAGAGTACAAGTCCGTAGCAAATCCTTTTGACTCCTTCTGGAATCTCTCATGAATCCTTCTACCTCTCTCTCTCAATTCATCTCTTTAGTTTCGAACCCCCTTGACTTAATTTCTATAGTCAACCAACTATCTTTATCAAATCAATGCACGTGAGTTGTCAACCCTTGGCATGGACCCTAGAGCCTTAAGTGACCCCTAGAGGACCACACTAGGAGGTATACATGTTGGCAACACATGTATTCCAATGTGAGAAACCCATGGCATAGAGTAGGATAGAAATAAGAAATAGAAAAGGAAAAGAAGACAGAGGAAAAAGAAAAGGGGCATCTGGCCCGAGTAACCGAACCAGCCCAACTTGGCCCTCCTGCCTTCAGCCCACGCGGGCAGCAGCAGCAGCCCAACAACCCCGGCCCGTCTCGTACCCCACAGGCCCACGAGCGCGAACCTGCTGGCCCAGCCGCAAGCTGCCCCAACCCTAAGCCCTAGCGAGCAGGTGCTCCTAGGCGCCGCCGCCGCTCGGGTGGCAAGGCACGCGCCCCTGCACCCGTGTCCCGACCGTGCCCCTTGGCTCAGGTGCCCGTGATTCGCGCCGCGTGTCCCTCTCCCTGGCACGGACGTCGAGGATGGACGGCACCTCAGGAACCCAAGCCGTCCATGCCCTTAAATAGCGCCACAACCGTCTCCCTCACTTACTCTCTTTAGCCGCTGCCGCTGCTCCTCGCCTACCTCTACCCACACTGCCCGATGAGCTGGAGTCCGCAGCGCCTCGCCACGCCGGCAGCCACGACCACCTCGCCCCGAGCCCGCAGAACTGCCGGTGCCATGCCAAGCCGCTCCATCGTCCTCTGCTCCAGGCCGGTCTGCGCTCGCGAGCCCTACACGTCGTGCTGCTCGCGACACCGGAGACCATGCCCTTGCCACGACGTCGTGCCATGCCTCATCATGCTCTGCCCCTCCTTTGCGTCAAGCAGCAACCCCGCGAACGCGTCTCGACGTCCTGGGCCACGACGTCGCCTACCGCGCTGCCGGAATGACCGCCCGGAGCCACCTTCGCCACGCTGCTCCGAATCACGCCACGCCGGAGCCGCACGGACGTCGTCGAGCACGCCGCCACCGCGAGCACCTCCCACCCTTCGGCGACTACCAGCAAGGCCGGAGCCCACCGTCGCAGCCCGCCGGAGCCGGAGCTTGTGCCGTCGCCCTTACGACTACGTCGACATAGCGGCTCGACACAGCACGGCCTCGAATCGTCACAGCTTCGCCTCACCACCGCACCACCAGCCTTCCCCTTCGAGCCCCACGGTGAGCCCCGACCTCCCCTGCTCACCGGTGTAGTCGCGTTCGCCGCCGCGTGCCGCGTTCCCGCTTCATGGGGACGAAAGGCCGGTCCTTGCAACCCCGATGCCCTACGACGCACCGCGGCCGCCGCCGTGATCCGCCACGTCGCTGTCGCCGGCCACCTGGAGCCCCAGCTGCCGTCTTCTAGCCCACCGGAGTACTCGCCACTGCCCCGCGAACCCTTAGCGCCCTATGTCCGTGCCTCTGAGCCACCAAGTCGCCTGGGGGCGTCAGCTCGCCGCCGGCGGGGGACTCCATCGGGAAACAGAGGAACAAGAGGAAAGGAGGAGCAGCAGCGTGGTGCACCAGTTTCACGTGAGCCATAGACCGAGGGAGAAGGAAATGGACCTGGACCACCATGAACCGAGCCTTCGGTCCACTGGACCCTGCCTGACGGTGCACCGTGAGCCACACTCGTGGACCCGAGCCTAGTAGGAGCCCAGCGCCGCCACGCGGACCGCCTAACCAGCCGACATGTGTTCGGGCCGGGCCGGCCCATATCCGGCCCTTGACCCGGCCCGCCGGTGCCCACTTGAGCCCGGTCAGTGTTGACCGTTGACCGGTCAACAGTTGACTGACGACGTGGTCCCGCCTGTCAGTGATTGCAAGCGCCTGGCCCAGCCCCATGCTGCCACGTGTCGAGCCCTGGATTATCCTTCCTTTTTCTTTTTCAAGAAAAGGATTTAACCTTTGGAAATTCATAGAAAATCCATACGACCTCAGAAAAATGTGAAACCAGTTCCCACATTTTTCTATAATCGAGCTCTACGCGGTGGACTTGTCCCCACTTGCTGTTCGTGCCGCAAAACTCGAGACCGAGATCTGCTTCTCTTTTAGACTTGCAAATGGCCCCGACGCCTTGGCCGAATACCCTTGTCGCCAACCCTAGCTGTGTCCTACAGCAGCAGCCACCCTCTGGCCACCTGCTGCCACGCCCGGCCAGCAACAGCCAGCCCTTGGCCACCTATAGCACGCTGCAGCTAGCCCTTGCCAGCCACAGCGAGCTGCAGCAAGCCACAGCTAGCCACAGTAGGCCGTAGCTGCCCGCAGCTGGCCACAGGCAGCCATAGCCCTCCGGGACAAGTTACAACAGCCCTTGGGCCTCCACATCTTTGCCGCGAAGTCGAATCCTAGTCGAATGCCATTCCCGACACCGACGAAAGCCCCTTCCTGCTCATTCTTATACTCGTTCGTACACTTACAATACGTGATCTTGATCTATCTATATCTGTCTGCACCGTGCCCTTGTGCAGGTCTACCCATCCCCCTCGCTATGGATATGTGCTACTCCATTTGTGTGGTCGTGTCTTGGCTCTTATGTTGGGTTGTTGGGATTCTTGTTCTTATGTTGTGCTTAAGGACCGTGCCTTCAAGCCGGTCGAGGGATAGTACATTGTTCGACCATTTCGGTCGTGGGTTCGCCCCACCGTGGTCGTAATGGCGAGCATAACTCGCTCCCTCGCTTTTAGTTGTCTCCGACGTACTACAATTATTAGTAATCCGATTCAGCCCTAGGACCTGACCATTGTGGACTGAACATTGGTGCGGATATCACCCGCACGCAATGAGCCCTTTGTGGCCTAACTTAGTGGACGAGTCGGGATATGATGATTGTAGAAGACGGATGCCAACTCGTGTAGGATAAGCTCATGGCCGCGAGTCCCCTCGCCATGACCATCGGGCTCTACCTCTTTTTGCCTATGTTTATCCTAGCCACCTTATATGATTGCACCACCTTGACCATAGCATTCCTTCGGGTCTAAGCGGTGACAACCGCACTGCTGCGAACCGGGGGAATAGCATTGTGCCATTAGTTGCACGGCCGTGATGCCCTATGAGCTGGTTTGGATCGTGGGACTGTATCTCTTCTCTCCAACCTTCGTCCGTTCCATGACAAGTTGGTCGAAAGAGTACAGATTCCATTCTTCTCTCTGTTTGGTTCTCAATCCTCGTCAATCCAGTAAGATGTGGATTGAGCCCCTTGCTTGTTTGGTGTTTATTGCGCTCTTGATTCCATTCCTTTGATTCTCGTCAGCTTCTAGGGCGAGTAGATCAAAGGAAGGCGAATCGCGTGTTCTTCTCTTTTGGTTCTTTCGTGCTTAAGCCCTTGTATGTTTGTACCCAATTGGACCGTAGCATTTCTGTGGTTCTTGCGGTGACAACCGCACCGCTAAGAACCCTAGGGTGTCTTAGTGCATTTAGTGCACCTAGGTCTTGGTACCCTACCAGTGGATTGGGCACTCGTGTCCTTTTG
Organism: Miscanthus floridulus; assembly: GCF_019320115.1. Lineage (NCBI taxonomy): Eukaryota > Viridiplantae > Streptophyta > Magnoliopsida > Poales > Poaceae > Miscanthus > Miscanthus floridulus. The sequence goes on along the minus strand of NC_089591.1, from coordinate 64,490,402 downwards.
TGTCGCTCCTTTCCGAAGCCTCGTCCTTTGCCATGGCGTGTGTATAGGAAGGAGTAGACCTTTGCCATACCTTTCTCTCTTGTCCCACCCTTTCTTGGTCCTCGTCAATTACAATGGAGTACGGATTGAGAGAGACCGGAATTGTATAGCCGCTCCTTTCGATGCATGTCAATCTCTATGACGCCCGGATCGAAAGACCGCGAGCCGTGGTGTTTGCTTAGGATGAGCTGAGGTCTTGGCCATTTATCTCAAAGCCGTACAGGCCGACCAAGATCGACTCGGGAAGTACTAGCTAGGCCTCGACTTAAGCTTGTGCTTAGCAAACCACCACTTGTGATTCTTTGGCCCGAGGAAATCGGACTGACCGCCGAGAGGGCTAAGCCGTGTATCTCTTATTGTCTCGCTGGTATTATTGGATTTTCCTGCGTCTCGTCGTCTTTTTGAGTGTTGAGTGCTCTCTTGCCTTGCATGTCGCTTCGTGGAGTAGCTGACGATCGGACCAAGAGAACGTGGACGACGACAAGGACTGCTGGAATGGAGTCAACGCAGGAGGAGGTGACCCCGCTAATGGAACACCAACGAATGGAGAATTGTACCACTACTACCTCTACATCGCAGGTGTCATGGCAACACCCTCTTTTAGAGAATCATATTAGACATTGCATAATATCTAGAATTGCTAGCGCTTTATAATTATTCCTTTGATAGTACTTTGATGCATGCTACTACCTGAGCCATTATTACCCTGATGCAACCCACTCTACCACGTCACCCTGCTTTGCGCATTCGCTCGCTTATATATGCTTACTTGCTTGCTTGCATATTACACCACTATACTTATTATTAACTCCACTTCGTATTATATCGGGGATGCGATGCTGGTGGTGAACCCCTTGGGAAGGGTTTGGCTATGGGTGCCGGACTTGGTGGTGTGTGAGCGTGCTGCGTGTGTCTTGGGTGCGTGGAGAGTGAGGGTTGTGTCGATCGAGCTGGAATAACGACGAGCCTGGGGCGAGTCTTGCCATGTGGTGCTACCTGGGCACTTGGATATGGAATACCTGTGGCGGGTAAATGGTAATTGGAGATGGCCTTGGGTGTGAACCTCGGAGAGGTGGAGCCCGGGGTAGAGGTGCTGTGGTGGCATGTAAAATGGAAACCCTGATGAAGACATTCTGGCTTGGTCAATCCCTAAGGACTTACTAGTACTCAGACTCACCGGGAATCCTTTACATCCCACTCGCCCTATATGGTGCGGGACGGTCGGACTACTTGGTAGAACGATGCCACTACTGCTAGGCGAACGTGTGCAAGGAGGTACGGGGCGCGCGGTTTCCCCCCACACCCTTTCGAGACTTCAGGAGGCCTTGTGGACCTGGCTCTTGACATCCGGAGGGCCCCGGCTCTGTCTACGACTCACAGTATCAGCCATCCCAGACTAGACTTGGGATGTTCCAGGGCTGAGAGGTAGGGTGGCATCGTTCTAGGCGAGCAAGCGATCGGAATTCTGCCTAGGAGATACATGGCTCCGAGGATGGCTAATTTTGTGGGTATGTAAAACCTCTGCAGAGTGTTTGGTTGATCGATCGATACATATGCCGACTTATCGGCTATGGACCTTTCCTGTGTTTCGCTTAAACTAGATAGGAGATGAGTCATTCTTTCCTCCCTCCAGGGTTTGGGGTATTACCCGGTCGTGAGCCTTGGGGCTACGGGCCGTTGAGACAAGTGCCGAGAGGGAGTCGGCCTGTCGACCTGAGTATGTGAGATGAGATGTGATGTGGTGGCGAATATGTTAAAAATTGGATATTATTATTATTATATTACTAATGTTATTTACTTCTCATGCGCTAAGGATGCAAACCACAGCCAAATATTAGGATCACCGGATCCCTTGTTTATCTTTTCCACTAAAGCTCATTGGTGCTGACCATGGCCTGCACACATCTGGCGGTGTGCAGATTTCCTGCTTCTCAGAGATGCTGACTTTAGAAGGATTAGAAGGTCTCGTGCCTACGCTCAAGTTTGGTTCGGAGATGGAATCTACGCTGCACTACGCCAACTCTGATGATGCCAGTGAAGTAGGAGCCTTCACTCGATAGTCTTCTGTTAGAATAACTCTGTAATAGGTGTGTTCCCCAGTGATGTAATATCTTGTATCCTTGTAATCTTACGATGTATGACTGTGACATCGACTGAAATATGATAATATGATGGAATCAGTTCTTGGTTTTATCATATTAAAATTTATTCTGTGGATTTTCCCTTCAAGGAAAATTGAGGATGTTTCAAAGGAGGTGGCGGACGCCGAGGCGGCCAGCACCGCGGAGCAGCCAGCTCTAACTTCTGGCGAGGGGAGCTCGACCCTCGTCCGGGTGCAACCTGAGCCCCGCGGGTGGGATAGCCCGCACGTCTTGTGGCGGAGCCGGGACGACCCTGAGGGGGAGCCTCTGTTCGCCCTCGAGGATGCGGACGAGGGGGGGGGGCACTGGGGCTCCTTCGAGCAATTCCGCCGGCTGGCGGAGCGGTCGCTTCGGACAGCGCTGTCCGTCGTGGCTGACAACCTGCCCGGCGTTGCCCAGGTACGCGCTTTCTTTTCTTGTGCTGTGTCGTCTTTTTCCGAGTTTTCTCGCAGTGCTTGACGTTTGTTCTACCTATCCAGGAGCTCGAGGCCCGGTCCCTCGAGAAGTCGATGTTCCTCCGGCGGGAGAGGAACGTCTGGGACCAGCTCCGGCAGCAAAAGGACCTACTCGCCACTGCTAATGAGCTTCTGTCGGCGCGGAGCGCGGAGGTGGAGGACCTCTGCCTTTGCTGTGCTGACATGAAGGCCGAGGCGGCCACGGCTCGGGAGCAGGCCGCCCCTTTGGCGGCGCGGATCCAGGAGCTGGAGGAGGAGCTGACCCGGGTGGCCGGCGAGCGGGACACCTTCATGTCCCAGGCCGAACAAGAGGCGGCCTCTGCCAAGGCCGTCGACAAGCAGCTGGAGGCGGAGCAGGGCGCTGCACCTGCTGACGAAAGGTGCCCTGGCGGGGGCTGTCAAGGTGGCCGAGGCCTCCCGAGTCGAGGCCTTAGCCAGGAAGGAAAAGGCCGAGGGTGAGTCCTGTTGAGCCGTGCCCCTTGTTTTATTTGCTTTTCTTGCGTTCGACCCCTAACTCCCCGACGTGACGCAGAGCTAGAGAGGGAGGCTTCCAGGGCGGCCGAGGCCTCTCGGGTCGAGGTCCAAAACTGGAGGGAGAAAGCCGAGGGTGAGTCTCATAGGCTTGCGCCCCTGTTTGGCTTGTTCTCTTTCGTGCTTAACCCCATCCCGCTTGTCTTGGCGCAGGGTTGAAGAAGGAGGCCTCCTGAGCAGCTGAGGCCTCCGTCGTAGTGCAGGCGGTGCTCGAGGCCGAGATCCGGGAGCACAACGCGCTGCAGAGCGCCGTCCGTACCGCCTGCGAGGCCCTGGAGGTCGGGGGGGTCGAGTCAGGCAGCTCCCTCAGGAGCCGCTTGACCGCGTTGAGCGGCCGAGTCCCCGAGTGGCTCCGGGGGTGCTGCATACGGGCGTCAAGCGCGCCCTGGCCGTCGTCTCCTCGCACTACGCCGGCATCGACCTCGAGGCCGTCAGCGACGGTTACGTCGTGGCTGAGGATGACGAGAAGGCCGAGGAGGAGGTCATGAAGTTGGTGGAGGCGGCTGAGGCCCCTGGTACGGCACTGGCCAGGTTGTTTGAAGAGGAGTTGGTTCCTCCTACGTCGACCGCCGACGCTGACGACCCTGAGTTTTGACCTGGGCCAAAGGGGCCATGTAAATAGATTAGGACTTACATCATTGTACTATGACGCTTGTGGCCGTCGAGGCCTTTTAAAGTACTTGTGTGTATATGTTTTTTAATCGTTTTTTATTATATTTCCGAGCCTCTGCCCTCTGTCTCGTCTTTGAACATATCTCTTACAAAAAACTTCCTCGGGGCCTAAGCTGCCCTTCAGGCAAAAGGTGGTCAGGGAGTTGCCGTAGCCCGGAGGCGTAGGCCGTCTCGCGGCTCGGCCGGCCTTTTGGCCCTGAGACAGACTTTCGGTCCTTAGGTTTTTTACAATCGATTTGTCAGAGTACGCGAGAGAGTTTGGCGTAGAATTTTTTTCGAAAAACGACTAAAAACGGTGTCTGGGACTTAGGGGGGGTCCCCCCTTCTAGCCCCCGAGGGAGGCTCGGTTCTGCAGAGGCAGAGTCGAGTCTTGTTCGAGCCTCGCGGTGGGCACCTCTACAGAGGTAGAGCCGAGTCTCCCTTATAGCGTTATCGTAACGCCGATCCCCCATCGATAGGCTCGGGGGGTTTCTCGAAAAATTAGAACTAAAGAACGCATCTTTATTGTATTTCGAGAAACAATATATACAATGCTTGGGAATTTAAGGGTAGAAGCGACGTAGCTGTTCTATGTTCCAAGCGTTGGTGAGGATTTCGCCCTTCTCGTTGGCTAGCTTGTAGGTCCCGGGCTTTAGCACTTGGACGACGATGTACGGCCCTTCCCATGGCAGGGTCAGCTTGTGGCGGCCCTTGTTGCTCTGCCTCAGTCTCAGCACCAGGTCGCCCACTTTCAGGTCTCGGCTTCGAATGCGCCGGGCTTGATAGCGTCGTAGGGCTTGGTGGTACTTGGCCGAGTGTAGCAGCGCAATGTCTCGGGCTTCCTCCAGTTGGTCGAGGGCGTCCTCGCGGGCAGTGCGGTTGCTTTGCTCGTTGTAGGCCTGTAGCCTCGGGGAACCGTACTCCAAGTCAGTGGGGAGGATGGCCTCGGCTCCATAGACCAGGAAGAACGGTGTGAACCCCGTAGCTCGGCTCGGAGTGTTCCTCAGGCTCCAGATGACCGACGGGAGTTCGGCAAGCCATTTCTTGCCAAATTTCTTCAACCGGTTGTATATTATTGGCTTGAGACCCTGTAGGATCATGCCGTTGGCACGTTCTACTTGGCCGTTTGTCCTAGGGTGTCCTACGGCCGACCAGGCCACACAGATGTGGTGGTCGTCGCAGAACGTCAGGAACTTGTGGCCGATGAATTGTGTCCCATTGTCAGTGATGATGGTGTTTGGAACCCCGAACCTATGGATGATATCAGTGAAGAACAGCACTGCTTGCTCGGATTTGATTCGAGTGATCGGACGAGCCTCGATCCACTTGGAGAACTTGTCAATAGCTACCAGCAAATGGGTATAGCCCCCGGGGGCCTTCTGGAGAGGCCCAACCATGTCCAGCCCCCACACGGCGAATGGCCATGTAATAGGGAATGGTTTGGAGGGCTTGGGCCGGGAGGTGCATCTGCCGCGTATAGTACTGGCATCCCTCGCAGGAGCGTACCAGCTTGGTGGCGTCAGCGACCGCCGTTGGCCAGTAGAACCCTTGGCGGAAGGCATTTCCGACGAGCGTCCGAGGCGCTGCATGGTGCCTGCAGGCTCCTGCGTGCAAGTCCCAAAGTAGGGCTTGGCCTGCCTCGGTGGTAATGCACCGTTGGAGGCCGCCAGATGGGCTTCGCCAGTACAACTCGCCATTGCTGAGGGAATAACTTTTGGCTCGTGGCGCAAGCCGTCGGGCTTCGGTCCTGTCTGCAGGAAGCTCTCCTCGAACGAGGCAATTAAGGAACGGGACTCGCCAGTCCGTGTCCTGGTCGGCCTCGGGAGGCTCCGCGTTGATTTCCACGGCCTCAAGCTCGGCCGCAGGGGTCTTGGTGACTAGAGGGGGCCTCGGGCCCTGCGGTGGGCTCGACCGGTGGGCCCTCTTCCGCCGCCGAGGCGTAGTCGATGGAAGGCTTGTGGAGGTCTCTGGCGAAGATGTTCGGGGGGACCAGGGGCCCGTGCCGACGCCATCTTTGCCAGTTCGTCTGCGTCCTTGTTGAATTTTCGCGCAATGTGGTTGAGTTCGAGGCCGTCGAACTTATCTTCTAGGCGACGTACCAACTTGCAGTACGCCTCCATTTTGGGGTCATGGCAGTTCGACTCCATCATTTGATCGACGACGAGCTGCGAATCGCCCTCGTATGTCGAGACGTCGTACTCCAAGTTCGATGGCGATCTGCAAGCCGTTGACGAGGGCTTCGTACTCGACTACGTTGTTGGAGGCGGCGAAGTGGAGCCGAATCATGTAGCGCATGTGCACTCCGAGGGGTGAGATGAAGAGTAGACCCGCGCCTGCCTCGGTCTTCATCAGGGACCCGTCAAAGTACATGGTCCAACATTCCGCCTGGATTCGAGCAGGTGGTAGTTGGGTGTCGGTCCACTCAGCCACAAAATCGGTCAAGACCTGGGATTTAATTGATTTCCGAGGCGCAAAAGACAGGGCTTCCCCCATGAGTTCGACGGCCCACTTGGCTATTCTACCCGAGGCCTCCCGGTTCTAGATTATTTCTCCCAGAGGAAAAGACGATACCACGGTCACCGGGTGGGACTCGAAGTAGTGACGTAGCTTACGTCGAGCCAAGACTATGGCGTAGATCAACTTGTGGATGTGGGGGTAGCGTGTCTTAGTCTCGGAGAGCACCTCGCTGATGAAGTAAACAGGTCGTTGGACGGGTAAAGCATGCCCCTCTTCCTGCCTCTCGACCACTACGGCCGCGCTGACCACTTGGGTCGTTGCGGCGACGTAGAGCAAGAGGGCCTCGCCCTTGGTCGGCGGCACCAGGACGGGAAGATTGGTGAGCAGTGTCTTGACCTTGGTGAGGGCTTCTTCGGCCTCGGGGGTCCAAGAAAAGCGTTCAGATTTTCTCAAGAGGCGGTACAGAGACAAGCCTTTTTTGTCAAGGCGCGAGATGAAGCGGCTCAGGGCCGCAAGGCATCCCATAACCCTCTGCACTCCCTTGAGGTCTCGGATTGGTCCCATGTTGGTCACGGCCGAGGCCTTCTCTGGGTCGGCCTCGATGCCGCGCTCCGAGACTATGAATCCCAAGAGCATGCCTCGGGGGACCCCGAAGACACACTTCTCGGGGTTGAGCTTGATGCCCTTCTCTTTGAGACATTTGAAGGCTATCTCCAAGTCATCGACGAGATCACTGGCCTTCCTAGACTTGACCATGATGTCGTCCACGTAGGCCTCGACGGTTCGCCCGATGTGTTCGCCAAAGGCCTAGGTCATGCACCGCTGGTATGTGGCCCATGCGTTTCTGAGGCCAAATGGCATAGTCACATAGCAGTACATGCCAAATGGGGTGATGAAAGAAGTCGCGAGCTGGTCGGATTCTTTCATCTTGATTTGATGGTAACCGGAATACGCATCAAGAAAAGATAGGGTTTCGCATCCCGCAGTGGAGTCAATGATTTGGTCGATTTCGAGGTAATGAGAATGGAACTTTTGGACATGCTTTATTCAAACCGGTGTAGTCTACACACATCATCCACTTCCCATTTTCTTCTTAACTAATACGGGATTAGCTAACCACTCTAGATGGGACACTTCCTCGATGAATCCGGCCGCCAAAAGCTTCTGCACCTCCTCGTCGATGGCCCTGCGCTTTTCCTCGTCGAATCGGCACAGACGCTGCCTCACCGGTCTGGAGCCGGCTGGATGTCCAAGGCGTGCTCGACGACCTCCCTCGGTATGCCCGGCATGTCCGAGGGACTCCACGCGAATACATCGGCATTTGCGCGGAGAAAGTCGACGAGCACGGCTTCCTATTTGCTGTCGAGGGTGGCGCTAACCCTCAGCGCTCGGTCGTTGGAGCAGGTGGGGTCGACCGGGACGAGCTTGACGGCCTCTGCGGGCTCGAAAGTCCCGGCACGACGCTTGGAGTCGGGCGCCTCGCTACCAAGTAGTCGAGGTTGACGATGAGGGTCTCGGCCTCCATGAGAGCCTCGGCGTACTCGATGCATTCGACTTCGCAGTCGTATGCATGCTCGTACGTGGACTCGACAGTGATGACGCCGTTGGGGCCCGACATCTTGAGCTTGAGGTAGATGTAGTTGGGGATCGCCATGAACTTGGCGTAGCACGGGCGCCCCAGGATGGCGTGATAGGTCCCCCTGAACCCAACCAGCTCGAAGGTGAGGACCTCCTTGCGGTAGTTGGAGGGAGTGCCGAAGCAGACGGTCAAGTCGATGCGCCCGAGGGGTCGCGTGCGTTTTCCTGGCACGATGCCGTGGAAGGGCGCGGCATTGCCTCGGAGCCGTGACTGGTCGAGCTCTAGGAGCTCCAGGGTGTTGGCGTAGAGGATGTTGAGGCCGCTGCCTCCGTCCATCCACACCTTGGTGACCCGGGTGTTGCCGATGATCGGGTCGACGACGAGTGGGTACTGCCCGGGGTTTGGGACATAATCGGGGTGGTCATCCTGATCGAAGGTGATCGCCTCCCGAGACCAGTTGAGGTACCGGAGAGTGGCCACCTCAACCGAGAAGACCTCCCGGCGCTCCTTCTTTCGCTGACGCGCCGTGAGGCACGCTGAAGGCCCGCCAAAGATCATGAAGGCGTTGTGCACCTCGGGGAACCCGTCGTCCTTGTCGTTGTCCCTGTCGCCGGTGCCCTTCTTCTTGGCATCGTCGTTGGGGAGCCCGGGCTTGGTGTAGTAATGCCGGAGCATGGTGCATTCTTCGAGGGTGTGCTTCACCGGGCCCTGGTGGTAAGGGCAGGGCTTCTTAAGCATGTCGTCGAAGAGCCCGAGGCCTCTGGCAGGGCCTCGGGGATTCTTGCGATCTGCGACCGCGACTAGATCGGCCTCGAGGACCTCCAGCTTCCCCTGGCGACCCTTTTTCTTTTTCTTGGGGAGGTGGGGGGCCGAGGCCCCGGGGGCCTCGTCCCTCTGCTAACCCTTGGCGTCGTTGTCGGGGAAGATGGCCCCGACAGCCTCTTCGCCCGAGGCGAAGTTGGTGGCGATGTCGAGGAGCGCGGCTGCCGTGGTCGGTACGTTCCGGCCTAACTCTCGGACCAGGTCTCGGCAGGAGGTGCCGGAGAGGAACGCCTGGACAATTTTTGAGTCGCCGACGCTGGGCAACTCGGTGCATTGCTTGGAGAAGCGTCGGATGAAGTCTCGGAGAGACTCGTCCGGCCTCTGGCGACAACTCTTGAGGTCCCAGGAGTTCCCGGGGCGCACGTATGTGCCCTGAAAATTCTCGACGAAGACCTTTACCAAGTCGCGCCAGTTGTTGATCTGCAAGGGAGGGAGGTGTTCGAGCCAGGCTCGCGCCGAGTCTGACAGGAACAAGGGGAGGTCGTGGATGATGAGCAGGTCATCGTCCGCGCCGCCTCGCTGACAAGCCAGGCGGTAGTCGGCCAGCCACAGCTCGGGGTTGGTCTCGCCGCTGTACTTTGAGAGGTTGGTCGGTTGTCGAAACCGGGCCGGAAAGTGGGCGCCGCAGATGGCCTTGCTGAAGACTCGAGGGCCAGGTGGCCCAGGAGAAGGACTGCGGTCCTCCCCACTGTCGTAGCGACCGCCTCGGTGCGGGTGGTAGACTCGGGCGGGCCCATAGTTGTCGTGGCGCCGTCGCCTGCTGACCACATCGTGGTCGCCTTGCGCCTCGCGTCGGTCGCTGAGGCGGTCGTGCACCGAGGGGGCCTTGTTGGCTTTTGGTGCCCGAGCAGGCTCGGGACAAACCGAGGCCTCTCTATCCTGCCGAGGCGGTGCCGTGGGTAGTTCCGAGGCGCCCCCGCGCCGTCGAGAGGAGGAACTTTCAGCCTGCTGTACCGCAGCGGTCTCGAGGAGGTCTCGGAGCTCACCGTGGACCCGTCGCCCCTCCGAGGTAGAGGGCTCGGGCATTGTCCAGAGTAGCATCGCCGCTGCCGCGACGTTCTGGCTAGCGCGATTGAAGATAGGGGGTTGCTCGCCCCCTTCGTCGTTGTTGATGCGGTGGTTGACGTCGCGAGCCCTCCGCCGGGCTGCTCCGCCATCACCGCGACCCCGCTTGCTCGAGAGTGTCTCGGAGCTGCTGCAGAAGGAGTCGGTCTTGTTCGACCTTGGCCTAAAGCTCACAGAGCTGCTCTAGGTCTAGGCGTCGAAGTTCCTCGGGGGCGGGGTTCTCGTTCCGCGCCACCGGGGGCTCGACACGTGGAGGTGTGGCGTCGCCTGCCCCCTCACGGGGCGAGGAGCGATTGCCTGCCCCTTCGTCCTCATCGCTCGCTCTTGGCATCCCGAGCTCGACGTTGAAGCACTCACGAGTGGGATCGTAAGTGTCTTCGTCATCGGAGTCGGAGTAGCCGAAGCAATAGTCGCTCGCGGCCATGAAGCGGCGCATGGCTTTAAGGTCGCGAAGCCCGGAGAAGTCCGCTCCGGCCCACGCCTCGTCCTCCTCCGAGGAGTCAGCGTGGGTGTGGGCCGAGGTTGTGGCGATGAGGTCGAGGGCGAAACGTTGGTAGCATCCTGGGGGCTCTGCGTGAGCGGAAGCGTAGGCGGCGGCATTGCCCAACCCGAAGGGGTACGGGGATGGTGTCGTCGCCGGGCTCCGCTCCGCCGGAGTCGACTCCTCAGGAGGTGGCGGGGCAGAGCTTGATGACGGGGCGTTGCTGCGCGCCACCGGCGTCTTTCCCTTGCCCAGGCCTAAGCTAGACAGGTCCCCAGCCAGGGACTCTGTACCAACATCCGGGTATGGGATACTGGCGGAGCGCGTTGCGTCGCCCTGAGCTCGCGCGGTGTCAGGGTGGTCCCGCCCGCGTCGTGCCTGGCGAGCACGACGAGAGCGGCAGCTCGGGCGCCGCCTGCGCCTAGGCTGCTGGTGCGTGATGTCGTCGTCGGTCGATGGGACTCTGGGTGGGAGGAGTACCATATCGTACTCATATCCTAGAGACATGAACACTAGGCTTCCGAAACCAGATCACCGTGCCGAGACGTAGTGGTCGCACGGGGTCTGCCATCCGGAACTTGTTGGGATGACTAAGCTGACACGCAGTATGGCCCCTACCTGGCGCGCCAACTGTCGGTGTTTTGGTCCGGCGGGTCCTCAACCGACTAGTGAAAGTGTACTGCGTGCCCCTAATCCCGGATGGTGATGCAAAGAGACATAAAGTTTATACTGGTTCAGGCAATAGGTGCCCTACGTCCAGTCTGAGAGAGCGATCTTGTATTCCTTGCACCGAGGTGCTTGTAGTAGGGGCTTACAAGCTGAGCGAGAGAGGGAGCTAGTCCCAGGTCTCTACGTAGAGTCACGTGAGTTGCTTGAGATGTTGATCTCTTGCAGTGAGGAAGCGTGCGTGTTACAGAGCGTTGTGCGTTGCTTGCACGTGTCCGTCTCCCTCTAGAAGCGGCCCCGGTCACTCCCTTTTATAGTCAAAGGGAGGCACAGGGGCGGTACATGCATTTGCTACGTGGCGTTTTGTGAGCAGAGGCGGCGTGTTCGAGCCCTGCAGCTTGTCACTGTGGCGGCGTGGTCGACGGAGCGGTCTTGTCCTCCGTGCACTGGAGCGACGTGCCGGCCACGCCTGATCCTGTGCGACGTGGGAGCTCCTGTGGTGGCAAGCGCGCCTTCTTCTGTTGGAGGCGTGCTGGTCACTGTATGTTTGACCGGCGCGGAGTGCCGAGGCCGGGTTGATGCGATGGCACGGGTACGCTGATTCCGAGGCTACAGGAGCTAGGCCCTGTGCACGACGTGGGAGCTCCTGCAGCCCGATACAGGGCATGGTGCGTACTACGGGCGACGTGCCGGTCCCAGAGCGCTGACAACGTAGAGAGCCGAGGCCCAGTCGATGCGGAGGCTGGACCGTCGTGGGGGGCTCGGCGGGCGCGACTCCCCAGGCTACAGGAGCCCGAAAGCGGGTAGCCGAGGCTCGGAGGGAGCAGTTGTCCTTGCACGTCGTTTCCGAGGCTACAGGGACCCGGTCGTGACTTTCCATGCCTGAGCAGGGGTTAGGCAGCACAGCGTGGCACGGGTGTCCGTTGTGGGCACAGTGCCGAGCACAGCGGCCGGTAACCCTCGCCCCGTCCTGTCTCGAATAGCATGGGGTCGATGTGACTCCCGTCTCGTCGGCCACTCCGCTGTACCGTGCCGTCGTGCGGCTGACGTCGCGGGAGTGGTTGGACGCATTAGTTGGATGTGACGTCCCGTCAGAGAAGTCGGTCAAGGCAGCGGCGACGGGGTTGATGCCGAGCCGGCCTCGAGCGAGTCGGTAACTGGGTGCTCGTCCGAGGCCTCGTGGCGCGGGGCCTCAGGCGAGTCGGAGAATCGGTCCCTCGTCCGAGACCTCGTGGCGCAGGGCCTCGGGCGAGTCGGAGAATCGATACCTCGTCCGAGGCCTTGCGGTGTGGGGTCTCGGGCGAGTCGGAGAATCGGTACCTCGTCCGAGGCCTCGCGGTGTGGGGCCTCGGGCGAGTCGGAGAATCGGTACCTCGTCCGAGGCCTCGCGGTGTGGGGCCTCGAGCGAGTCGGAGAATCGGTACCTCGTCCGAGGCCTCGCGGTGTGGGGCCTCAGGCGAGTCGGAGAATCGGTACCTCGTCCGAGGCCTCGTGGTATGGTTCTGGGCCGAGCCCACTTTGGGCGAGCCCGGATATTTGTTCGAGGTGGGCCGGGCGGTCCAGCCAGGGCCTCGGATGTGGCGGGTTTGCCTGCGGTTGTTCCTTGGCTTCGATATTCTACGAGGTCTAAGCGATTTTTTCGGTTCTTGCTTAGGGGACCCCTTTTTATGGTATCCGACACCATGTCTGTCCTTTTAGCATTAAATCAAGAAGATACAACCATGCAAATCTCTGAAAGCCATCCCTGCTCTCATATTTGTTTATTTTAAGCGATGTAAATCAAAGTATATGGTGAGTTAAAAGCACAAGGTTAGTCTTCATATGGTAACAGTATGATTCCACTTACAGTCTTAAATCCATTTGTTGCACAATTGATAAAACATGCGTTACATTATACTAACCTCTAGTGGTTGTAAGTGCAAAATTTGTTCCAGCAAAGAATGTTCAGGTGTTTCCTCCGGATTCCAAATTGTTTTTGGTTGTAACAAATGTGCATATTGATTGGGCAATATGAAACAGGTCAGCTGCAATAGAACGGTCAACAATAAGCAAGAGATCACTAAGAAAAGAGAATCCTACAGCTAAAGAAATAATAAGTTAAAAGTGGGACTGTTTGAAATAAGCACCTTTGAGAGTGCAACAACAGTTACTTGATGAACAGAACTATTAGTTCCTACAAAATAATGCAAAGCATCAGTAATTAAAGAAATGAAATCACATAAGACATCACTGTTTTATATATTTTTCATGCAGAATGAGTTTCAACAGAATTAAACCAAATTATCATGACAGCAAATGTCTTACCGTAACCAAAGTAGTCGTACTTATTTAACACATAGTCTGGGAGGTTTGCTTCTTCTGCATTCGCAGGTGCAGAAACTTCAACCTTCAGGATAATGAGGATGTCATTCAAGTAGCAGAAAGTATTACTGCTAAAATAGAATCGCCTCTGCCCCCATCCCACTATGGTAAATATCAAAAGCACATGTAATTCTAGCATATTTTCTTGTTGATACTAACACATATCAAAGCAAAGTAACGAGTTAAAGGTACGAAACCAGCAGCATGACAAATTAATAATGTAATACAGTTAGGGCAGGAAAGCTATGGAAGATCAGGAACATAAGATCATTGTTATAAAAACTGTTCTTTACTCAGTGAAGTCTAAGTCTTTCAACCAAAGAACAGAACAAACAAACCATTGTTATAAAAGTTGTTCTTTGCAGTCTACTAGGAATCAATGTAGAAAGAAAAGCCAGGCTAAATTATATGGTCCACCTGTTTCAAATGAGTACTCAATTACTGATGTTATATATCCATGTTGGGGTGTTTTTCAGTGGTACTACAGCCTTCTGTGCACCAGTCAAATAATCATCAATGCCAAAGATGGGTGGAAATGAAGTATAAAAGTTTTTTTTGTGAACATTTTATTTGCGCCAGTGCAGATTCAATGAAGCGTCAGCTCAGAAGATGGGTGGCAACAATGAGGTGCAAAGGTACGCCACAAGAAACGTTCAGTGCATATACATCTTTATCTCAGCCATCTAAGTTGTACATGTATGCATAGAACCAACAAAAGTAAGAATTTGAATAACCTTTACCTGACCATCCAATATGATGTAAAGGCCATCAATAGGTTCACCTTCGCGAGCGACATAGTCACCAGGCTCTGCAAAGTACCAGTATCATCACATTCAATGACAGAAGAATAAAATCTTATTTAACCAGTAGAGCCTTATATAATGGGATCACATTAAGCAGGCACCAAGGGTCAAATAATTAAGATGAAACTTAAGCATAATCAATTCATTATGGACTACTGGTTGGAGCTTTGACTGAAAGACCAGCACCCTGTTTCTCGCAGAGCTATGTTCGCATTTGCTTACATCTGAAACTTGAGCTTTGTTGTAATATCGTAGAGTAACAATAAACACTCGCAAGTCGCAAATAATCTGTGAGCTTAGCACAAAGTCAGGTACCCACTCCGATCGAGAGCACGTCGATTTCCGAAGGCACAAACTGAAACTGACACGCATATCATACTTCCGTAATCAAACAGAGTAAACCAGGAAACAGATCAAACGGCCAACCGATCCAGCCGGCTAACGCACAGTAGTAGCGCCCGCGGGCGCGCCAGGTACGTACCGTGGTTCCTGACCTGGACGGCCTCGGCGATTCTGCGGATGGAGGAACCCGGGAGGCACTGCAGGAGGGGCACCTGCCCCAGGAACTCGGTCACTGCACACCAATGGCAACCAGGTTAGCCAGAATCGCTCCCAAATTCGGCGAGGTCCGCGCTGGCGCTGCTTTACCTTCTTCGCGATCACGATCCATCGCCTGCGCGGCTGCAGCAACGGCGAGCAGGGGGTGTCGGCGGCCGGGACAGCGAGGCGGTTGAGGGCGGAGGAGGACGCGGACAAAATAAAAATACTCGATTAAAGACGCGGAGAAGAGAGAGAGAGAGAGAGGGAGAGCAGAAGCAGAGATTGGTTGGCCACTTGGCCGTGGAACTCGTGGTGGTGGGGTTGTGGGGAAGCAGAGACTGGAGAAGTGGAGACGAGAGGAGAAAATGAACAACTGCAAGAGGAGAGAGACTTCCAATTTGTGCGCGTGGTTGGGCGGGCCCTCCGTGTCAGGCCGGTGGTCGTTGGAGACTTGGTGTCCTTTTTTCCGTGCGTGGCTCTGTGTCCATGACTAGTGGGACTGTGTTGTGCGCGGTGGAGACAGGGGCCGGCTTGTCAGTGGAGATTTTATGGGAATGCTGTTGACCTGTTATGAATGCAAATGAGTAGCGACAGAGTCACAGAGGCATGGGTTATTCCCGCGTGGCCGCGTGGAGCCACTTGCCATATGTAACACGGAGATACGTCAAGAAGATACGGATACGCTGCTGATACGGCTTCGATACGTATCATGCGAGTATCTGATTTTTTTATTTAATTTTCGGAATATTGAGTTACCTAACCTGATACGTATCCGACCTGTGGGATACGGCCCAGCCCAACGAGAAAGCCAACGCTCCCCTGTCGCGAGTTGCGACGCCCCTAGCCCGACGCGGCGACGCCTGCACGGCTCCACGCGCGCGCCGCCTCCCGTGCAAGAGATGTGCCACCACTCGCTGGCCGCCGGCGACGAACCCCCGCTCTCGCGCAGGAGATGCGCCGCAGCTCGCCGGTCGTCGACGACGAGGCCCCGTCCCCTCGCGCCGCCTCCCGCGCAAATCGACCTCTCGTCCTCCAGGTCATCGTGCCAGGGAGCACTGCGCTGGGGAGCACCCCACCAGTCCGCTACGGACGCGGCTAGCTCCCACGATACAGGGGAGACGGGGAGAGATGCAGAGAACAGGACGATTCAGCACTCAGCAGCAAAGCTAGCTTGCGCCGACCTCCCATGAGTACACCCCTTTTCATTCTTGATGTACTCTATATACTTCTGCATTCATCCAGTATACTTGGACTTGAATCTCCTGTGAAAACTAAGAAACCTACGAGGTGATCTAGCGATGAACAGTATCATATATGATTGTATGTACTAAACTAATAATTAGTGATTACTCAAATTTTACACTTTCACAATTTTAATTTACATTATTGTTTATTTTATTATAAAATAGTAAAACGTATCCACGTATCGTGTTTTCTGAGAAATAGCCATATCCGCGTATCCATGCTGCATTTGGCAGTACACTTGGATCGCTGTCGCATGGCTATAAATAAATAAAATAAGCCTGGAGGCAAATAGGCAATAATTAAGAGTGTGTGTCATGCATTGCAGGAAGGACTAATTCTAACATAACACATGATGCAACCGGTTAATAGTTCAATCTGATTGCACCTATGTGTGCCCCCCCCCCCCCCCCCCCCCTCTGCAATATTTGACCCTTCGAACCCACCACCAATCATTATTAAGTTAGCCCCCGCTAGTATGTTGACGTATCCCCACCGACACCACTCGTGTGTCTTCTTCACGATTCTCTGTCCTCCTTTCATGTTGCCCCACCTCCATCGTCGCCCCTCCCAATCCAACACTGACGAGAACATGCCCCCTCGTCTTTGGCCCTCACGTGGCCCCAATGTCAGTTGTCTCTCTACTAACCGGTATGAAGATGGCAAGAACCTTCCCTCGCTTCCATATCCCACTCTTCCCCACCTCTACCACCGTCAATGTTGCCCTCCACCGCCACCCCGCTAATTGCTACAAATTTGACGCCCCTTGAAACCAACGCTCCCCAACCAGCCTCCACTACTAGTCTACCACCCTAGTGGCGTCGCCTTCGCCACGCCCTGTTACACCCACACACCACTGTCGTCGGGATCACAATGACAATCGACCATCCCATTTAAAGTTGGTGCACACAAATGTCGTCCTCAAATCCAAACCCTAGCCTTAATCCAAACCAAAGGTTTGCCAGCGTTGAAGGATAGTTGAAGCGCTGCTAGTGATTATGGAGGTTTGATTCGTTACCATTCCCATTGTAATTTCTACTTCTTTGGTCTCATTTCTTACTTTGCTCATCCTCTCTCATTTACTCTATTTCAAGGTTTTTTTTTTGTTTCCCATAGGTGCTTCTTTGCCAAATCAGGGGTTCTCGAGTTAAGCTCAACTCAAGTGGCCTCTTGGTTTAGCCTTTAGGTTTCATCATTCTATACTTGATAAAGTACCTCCAGACCAGATTCAAGTGGCAAAGGTAGTTTTGGATCTGAAAAATCTATAAACATAGCTTTGACTTTTGATGCCAGAAAGTTAAACAAACAGGCCAAAAAATGAGACATTTCTTGGCACTATTGATTCACTGAAAGTTACCTACGACTGCCACTACACATATATTGAGTATATATATTGCACAACCAAATATTGTTTTCCTTCCCCTTTTCGTATCAAAAAAAGTACTTAGGATGTAACCACGTATTATACTCCAGAAAGAGAAAGGAGCGAGCACTAAGGGCATGTTTGACTGCACCACTCATGTTTTTCAGCTAAATAGGTGCAGCGCTACAAACTCTGCTCCATGAAAAAAAATAGAACTAAGAGAACACCTAAAAGGGTGCTTTAGAAATTCCAGGTTTTCCATTAAGCTGCTCCACGGTTGATATTGTACATTTTTGCTTGTGAATTCGTAAATATCTAAACCAAATTAGAAGGATGGTGCATCTCTCAAAGCTTCGGCCTCGGATTTGGTCCTCGTGGCTTCTCCCTTCTAATCAACGCCTCTTGGGTCAGTGACATGATAAGCTGTGCATTCCAGAAGAAAATATAATTACTTGGGTCCCAACTCTCACGAACAGGTGCAGAAGCAGAATCAGAGCTCAGACGAATCCATACCTCTCCTTGCCTGTTGAACATGCGTCCAGTGACGAAACCCCGACCACCGTGCGCAGATGGGCTCTCGATCTGTTCATGGGAGCAATGTGTACATTAGTATCTCGCATGGGCTCATCTGTATCGATGAACAGATGTACAATCGGTCAATCGCTTACCACATATAGCAACCATTCGTCAGCCTTCACAGGTTTGTGGAACCAGATGCTACAGACAGTAACATGCAGCCGTAAGAACAAACGAAAATTTGCTAAAAGTGATGATTGTCCGAAGCACTATACTGAGTGAATGTTACATACGAATGATCAAGACTGAGCGAGTATGTCTTCAAACCCTTTTCACGATGAGGGTTAAGGCTCACACCAGAATATAGTAGATCCGAAGCATATGCTACAACACATCTGTAGTATTGCAGAATAACATTATGTGCAAGCATAAGAAATGATGAAAGATAGTGTATGGTGATCTAATGACTAACCTATGTAGAGCTTGGTCGTCTGAAAGTTTTCCCCGAGCTCTAAACCAGTAGTTTAAGCTGAAAAAGAATCAGACGCATTACTGAATCATAACTATTTTTACTAATATAAAAGGATAGAAAGGGGAAAATCTTGCTTTGGAGGAAACCAGGATCTGCAGGATTAATATAACTTAAACAAAAAAATATGAATAGGTTGCATCTAGGGAAAAAGAAGTATGTGGATACCTTGGTTTATGTTGAGATGCTGAATCTTCACAGAATCTCATTTCTATGGGCCAAGGAGTAAACTTCTTTTTAGCAGCCAAGTTCCTATATTGGCTGCAGATGAATAAACATTCAATTGTCTACCAAGTACCGAATGATAGAGATGAACAATATTTAATTTGTTTCCTTAAAAATAATATTTGATATTATAAATGTGCTATCCAACTTGCCGCATCAACAATAAGGTAGATCCATTTGAAAAATAATTCTTTTCAATGGCACAATGGAAGTAAATCCTGAAGGGCGAAGGCTATGGTTTGATGGTTAAACCAATTAATAACCTGAGAACATCATTAATTTAGTAACCATCGAACTATATGATAGGAAGTCAGAAAAATTACGATGGGAAGCGTGGATCCGTAAGCCGTCTTTCTCGTATCTCCTCCAGATTAAGGAGCTGCATTTGATTGCTTATTAGATATCTGTTTTTTTCTTCCACATATATCAAAGGAAAGAGAGAAAAATCCTTGCCTGTTCTGGAGGAGGAACATCAGGCATGATTGCAGCCTGATGCTCAAAACCCACTTCTTCCTTCTGCAAGAGAATCAGTTGAACAGATATTCAGACCAAATTCACAGTGACATTTCACAAGGCTGACCTTTGCAGTCCTAAAAATTTCAACCTAGCAGTATATATTCTAGCAATTGTACCACAAAACAGGCCTGATCCTTGGGCTGCAGGATATCATTGGCTGCAAGAAAAGATTTCATTTCGAAGCTTTCTGGCCCTCTCTGGATGGTTTTCTAGAAGTAGTGAAGGATGCTTGGGACACTGTACAGCCTAGAACCTGTCCACTTGATACCCTTGCTTTGAAACTCAAGGCAACTGCCAGAGGGTTACAGAGCTGGAGTCAGAAGAAATTTGGTCACTTCAAGTCCCAATTGCTTCTGGCAAAAGAAATCGTCCACCAACTTGATATTGCTCAAGAAAGCAGGCCTCTTCAGCCTAATGAATTATGGCTACGTAATAATCTCAAGAAGCATTCACTGGAGCTATCTTCCCTGCTGAGAACAATATCAAGACTCAGGTCCAGGATAAATTGGCTAAAGGATGGGGATGCCAACACAAGGCTTTTTCATCAAAATTGCAAGATATAGAAAAAAGAAGAATTTCATCCCCAAATTGCATGTTGGAGATCAGGTTATCACAAAGCATGAGGATAAGGCAGCTGCTGTTCTAGATTTTTATGACAATCTCATTGGGACTGAGTGCGCTAGAGGGAGAACTATCAATCTGGACACCCTTGGCAGCCCCGGCTTTGATCTTGAAGCTTTGGATTTGCCTTTTTCAGAATAAGTGTGGAACACCATAAAGGAGATGCCACCTGATAAGGCTCCTGGACAGGATGGGTTCACTGGCAGATTTTATAAAAGTTGCTGGACAATTATCAAGAATGATGTGATGGCAGCAGTTCATTTTCTTTGGACTGGAAATTTCAGAAACCTCCAGAAACTGAATTCTGCATACATTACTCTGATTCCAAAAAAGACTAATGCTGTTCAAGTCAAGGATTATAGGCCAATTAGCTTGGTTCACAGCTTCGCCAAACTTGTGACCAAAATCCTGGCTAATAGGCTTGCAGGTCGGCTGGATGAGATGGTGTCCTCCAATCAAAGTGCTTTCATCAAAAAAAGGTTCATTCAAAGTAATTTCATGATGGTCCAGCAGACAGTTAAATTCCTACACTCTCAAAAGCAGCCCAGAATTCCCCTGAAGCTTGACATTACCAAAGCTTTTGACTCAGTGTCTTGGGCCTTCCTTTTGGAGGTGCTTAGAAAATTGGGTTTCGGTTCTCGCTGGTGTGACATGATTTGTGGCCTCTTATCATCTTCATCCACCCAAGTTCTCTTGAATGGCATCCCAGGAGAAGGTATTTTGCACAGAAGGGGACTGAGACAGGGAGATCCGCTATCTCCTATGCTCTTTATTCTTGTTATGGATGTGTTAAATCAGATGTTCACAAGGGCTTCTGAAGTTGGGCTGCTACAGCCTTTATCCAGTAGGCCTATCCAGCACAGAATCTCCTTATATGCTGACGATGTAGCCATTTTCCTTCAGCCTAATGCAGCAGATATCAATTTGTCTTTACAGCTACTGGATTTATTTGGTGAAGCATCTGGCCTTAGGACCAATGTTCAAAAAAGTAATGTGCTACCAATCCATTGTGCTGAGGAAAATCTGGCCCTCATTCAGAATCTGTTGCCCTGTGAGATGCTGGATTTCCCTTGCAAATATTTGGGTCTCCCCCTGACCATCAAGAAGCTGGCTAAGGAGCAGGTCCAACCCATCATTGACAGAATTGCAGATCAGCTTCCTGGGTGGAAGGCTGATTTGATGACCCGAGCTGGTAGAGTTATTCAAGTGCAGTATGTTCTCACAGGAATCCTGATTTATGTGGCCATGGCAACAGATCTCCCACCTTGGGCTTTCAAAGCCATTGACAAGATCAGAAGGGCCTTCCTGTGGAGAGGCCGAAAAGAGGCAAAGGGTGGTCACTGTCTCATTGCCTGGCCTAAAGTGTGCCGCTCCCGAGAACTAGGTGGTCTTGGGGTTGCTGATCTGAAGGCTTTGAGTATCGCCTTAAAAGCACGATGGCCGTGGCTCAAGCGGAGTGAGCCCAGCAAACCGTGGGCAAATCTACCTATCCAAGTCAGTAGAGAGGTAGATGGCCTCATCTCTGTGGCTGTAATAACTGAAGTTGGAAATGGATCCAATACACTCTTTTGGGAGGACAAATGGTTAGATGGCAAAAGAATCCAGGACATCGCTCTGGTATATGCACTGGTTCCTAAAAGGTCAAGTAGACGTACTGTGTTGGAAGCACTAACTGGGGAAAAATGGACAGAGGACATACAAGGTGAGATCGGTTCAACTGCCTTGATTGAGTATCTTGAACTTTGGGATATCCTGAATGGTGTGGAGCTAAATGAGGAAATTCCTGATAAGCACATCTGGAGGCTATCTACTTCAGGAAAATATACAGCAAAGAGCGCCTATGATACGCTTTTTCAGGGTGCAATCTTCTTTGAACCTTATGAGAGAATATGGAAATCCTGCCCCCCCCCCCCCCCCCCCACAAATGCAAATTTTTCATGTGGCTTGTCGCTCATAATAGATGTTGGACAGCGGACAGATTGGCAAAGAGGGGGCTCCCTCATCCAGATCAGTGCCTTCTATGTGATCAAGAGGGGGAGGACATTCAACATCTTCTTGTGGGCTGTGTATTCTCAAGAGACTTTTGGTTGTCCCTCCTGTCGCAGCTTTGGTTTTGCAGCACTTGCTCCTCAACCTTCTGACCAATCCTTTGATAATTGGTGGAGAAAAGTTGATAGTGCTGCTAGTGGAGATTATAGGTTGGGTCTGAATTCCCTAGTCATTTTGGGAGCCTGGAGCATCTGGCGACATAGAAATGATTGTGTTTTTAATGGGGCAACCCCAAATGTTAACTTGGCTCTGGCTCTGGCTAGGGAAGAGGCTCATTGGTGGAGCCTAGCAGGAGCCAAGAGAATTTCCCTGCTCTCTGCTGGAGGATCAGTCTAATGGACTGCTGTAGGGTCGTCTTTTTGTCTTTCTTAACCGGTGATCCAGTGTCTATGTAGTGGTGTGGTGTGTGTGTGTGGGGGGGGGGGGGGGGGGTCGGGTCTATGTATGACTCTCTTTTTCTTCTATTAATACAATGATACGCAGCTCTCCTGCGTGTTCGAGAAAAAAATTGTACCACAAAACAATTTATCCGTAGATCATAAGCAACTGTACTAATCAAATTGAGACCAGGAACGATATTGTCTAGAAGCTATTGAGACTAATGATGATATTGATTGGTATCTGATGGAGATATACCATAAAGTTGTGGGCTTAATGAACATAAATTTTAGTAAGGTGTGCAAGGGCTATAAGGAGCCATTTTCTATCCAACAGTTCATGTTTTTTCAATTAATCTTAAGTTAAGTAATGATAACAGTTTGGACCAACAGTACCATTGAAAATAACCAAAGGAACAGTGACTTGATGCAGCATTTTGGGAGATACAAGGTTCAAAATAATCATTGACCTTCTAACTCACAAATTCTCAGCGTGAACAAGGCAGAGGTCTTTTCAAGTTCGAAAGATTGAAAAATGAGAATCATAACTGGTACAGGTTTGTATAAATTATTTAGTCTGCCCAAAGAAGTTTCAAATATTATCATTTACAGAAGTATAAGCACCTGGAAAGAAGCAATCAAGGTGAATACAACTAGTCCCTTCTGCTTTGCCTCCACTTTTCTTGTGGCAAAGCTGGATCCATCACGTGCCCGATGAACTTGATATATTATTGGCACTACACAAGAGGACAAATCAAAGACAGCCATGAGCATCAAACTTCTTTTTTAGATTAAAAGAAAGTGCACTAATTATCCCAGCTTACTACAAATCCAGAAATATGCTGTATGGGTATCAGACTCCTAAAGCTGAAGAGTTGCCTGAGCAGATCTTATGCTGTGCTAGGTTGAATGGGATAGATTACACCAAATATCAGCCTCTTTTCTGATTTGCGTAGGGCCATGTGCTTTGCGGGGTAAAACAATAAGTGTGAGAGCAGTGGCTATTTGTGATTTGGTCCTATGACCGTTGTATTTGGCCCTTGTACATAAAACTCTTTTTTCCATCGTAATTGAGCGGCAGAGCCTTTACTTTCAAAAAAAAAAAAAACTGTTACGCAACTGAATCATGATATTACATGAAACGAAAAGGAATAAAATAGAAGCCCCAGCTAAGCCCAAACTAAAAGCTTCTAGTGATACAGAGTCCTTATGAACTGATAGATTACTGGTTCTCAGATTACATTTGGTTGGCCAAATTAACGTTGGCAAAAGATCACATAGCTTTAGGAAACCTTACTGTTATTGTCTCCAGCAACAAGAAAAATTGCATGCAAACTGTGCACCATTTTTAGACAATCAACAGTCTTGGATGCTGCTGCTAGTGCCTACACGAGATCAAACATAAGAACTAGTTGGTGGTTACAACATACTGAGATCATGTATTCCTTTTACAAGGATCCCCAGCCTTTACTGAGAAAAACATAGAGCATACAGAAATACATTTATCCAAAAGATACCAACTGTCAGCAGCAAGGGAGTTGACATAACTGAACTCAAAATGGGGATTATTCTGACTCAAACTTCCTACAGGTACTCAAAAGACACCTAAGCAATGATTTCTTATATCTTCTTATTGTCACCCTGTGGCGCTTAGCAACATATCAAGTGAATAGATCATGAAGGAGATAGTCATATCATAATAAATAAGACAATACGGCACAATGGAATGTCTGGAAGGAAGCTGACAAGGACTAGAATTTTAAATATAATATGTATATTTGTTCCTGAATAATCGGTTTCATGGAAATGTTCTTAAATCCAACCCACGACTATGGGAAGTAGAGGAAGCATGTGTAAAGTAGTTTATTTTTAGTTATTGACTCGGTAATTCACAAATTTGTACTTGAAAGCAAAATGATGAGCTAGAATTCAGTAGTAAAAGGAAGAGGTCAAATACATATAGTTATCAGATCTAGAAAGTAAGCAAGGGTGGTTGAAAAGTGCCTGTCCAATGAATTGTCCTCCAAAAACTTGCCTAAAAGTTGGAGCTTCTGGCAAAGTAAACCCACGGAAGATATCGACCTAAAAAGACAAAAGAATTGTGGTGAGCAAGACAAGGGAACTCAATGCAAAAAATTAATATGACACTATATTTATCATGTTTGTCCTTTTAACAGCAAATCAAGAAAATGCAACCATGCAAATCTCTGAAATCCATGTCTGCTCTCATGTTTGTTTATTTTAGGCGATGTAAATCAAAGTATATGGTGAGTTAAAAGCACAAGGTTAGTCTTCAAATGGGAACAATATGATTCCACTGCCAGCCTTAAATCCATTTGTTGCACAATGGATTAAAACATCATAGATACTGTCTTACATTATACTTACTTCTAGTGGTTCTAAGTGCAAAATTTGTTCCAGCAAAGAATGTTCAGGTGTTTCCTCCGCATTCCAAATTGTTTTTGGTTGTAACAAATGTCCATATTGATTGGGCAATATGAAGCAGGTCAGCTGCAATAGTGCCAACAATAAGCAAGAGATGGTTATACTTATCTGGAAAAGCCATAAATCAAGTGTTCACTCAGAAAAGAGAATCCTACAGCTAAAGAAATGATAAGTTAAAAGTGGGACTTTGAAATAAGCACCTTTGATAGTGCAACAACATTTACTTGATGAACAGAACTATTACTTCCTACAAAATAATGCAAAGCATCAGTGTTAATGAAATGAAATCACATAAGACATCACTGTTTTATATCTTTTTCATGCAGAATGAGTTTGAACAGAATTAAACCAAATTATCATGACAGCAAATGTCTTACCGTAACCAAAGTAGTCGTATTTATTTAACACATAGTCTGGGCGGTTGGCTTCTTCAGCATTCGCAGGTGCAGAAACTTCAGCCTTCAAGATAATGAGGATGTCATTCACGTAGCAGAAAGTATTATTACTGCTAAAAATAGAATCAGCCTCTGCCCCCACTCCCACTATGGTAAATATCAAAGGTACATGTAATTCCTGCATATTTTCTAATTGATTCTAACACATATCAAAGCAATTGTAAAATAACGAGTTAAAGGTATGAACGCAGCAGCAAGACAAATTAACAATGTAATACAGTTAGGGCAGGAAAGGCTATGGAAGATCAGGAACATAAGATCATTATTATAAAAACTGTTCTTCATTCAGTGAAGTCTAAGTCTTTCACCCAAAGAACAAAACAAACAAGCATTGTTATAAAAGTTGTTCTTTTGCAGTCTACTAGCAATCAATGTAGAAAGAAAAGTCAGGCTAAATTATATGGTCCACCTGTTTCAAATGAGTACCCAATTACTGATGTGATATCTCCATGCAGTGGTACTAGCCTTCTGCGCACCAGTGCAGAGTCAAATAATCATCAACGCCAAAGATGGGTGGAAAGAATGTATAGAAGTTTTTTTTGTGAACATTTATTTGCGCCAGTGCAGATTCAATGAAGCATCAGCTCAGAAGATGGGTGGTAAGCATGAGGTGCAAAGGTACATTACAAGAAACGTTTAGTGCATATAACTCTTTAGCTCAGCCATCTAAGTTGTATTTGTATGCATAGAACCAACAAAAGTAAGAATTTGCATAAACTTTACCTGACCATCCAATATGATGTAAAGGCCATCAACAGGTTCACCTTCGCGAGCGACATAGTCACCAGGTTCTGCAAAGTACCAGTATCAGAGCCAAATATGATTCATCTTGACGCTAGATCACATTCAATGACAGAAAAATAAAATCTTATTTGACCAGTAGAGCCTTATATAATGGGAGCACATTAAGCAGGCGCAAAGGGTAAAAAAAATAAAATTAAATTAAACTTAAACATAACCAATTCATTATGGACTAATCACCCTGTTTCTCGCAGAGGTATGCTCACATTGGTTTACATCTGAAACTTGAATTTTGTTGTGATCTCGTAGACTAACAATTAACACTCGCAAGTCGCAAATACTTTGTGAGCTTAGCACAAAGTCAGGTACTCACTCCGAGAGCACGTCGATTTCCGAAAGCACAAACTGACACGCATATCATACTTCCGTAGACAAACAGACAAACAGAGTAAGCCAGGAAACCGATCAAACGGCCAATCGATCCAGCCTGCTGGCACACAGTAGCGCCCGCGGACGCGCTAGGTACGTACCGTAGTTCCTGACCTCGACGGCCTCGGCGATTCTGCGGATGGAGGAACCCGGGAGGCACTGCAGGAGGGGCACCTGCCCCAGGAACTCGGTCACTGCACACCAATGGCAACCAGGCCCCAGATTAGCCAGAATCGCTCCCAAATTCGGCGAGGTCCGCGCTGGCGTTGCTTTACCTTCTTCACGATCCATCGCCTGCGCGGCTGCAGCAACGGCGAGCAGGGGGTGTTGGCGGTCGGGACAGCGAGGCGTCTACGGTGAGGGCGTCAGGGCGGAGGAGGACGCGGACAAAAAAAATTGTTCTCGGATTTAAAGACGCGGAGAAGAGTGAGGGAGAGCAGAGATTAGTTGGCCGTGGAACTCGTGGTCGTGGGGAAGGTGGAGACGGAGACGAGAGGAGAACAAAACTGAACGAGGAGAGAGACTCCAATTTGTGCGCGTGGTTGGGGCGACGTGCGGGCCCTCCGTGTCAGGGTAGGGGTGGACATGACTAGTGGGCCTCTGATGTGCGCGCTGGAGACGGGGCCCCGGGGGCCGTCTTGTCAGTGGAAATTTTAGAGGAGCGCTGGTGTGATTGCATTTGCGAGTGAGTAGTGACAGAGGAATGGATTACTCCGCCACTTGCTAGTACACTTGGATCGCGGTCCCACGTGCATAAATAAATAACCTCCCTTCTAAAATACGTAGTAAGTGTTATTTTTGTTCTCGAGGGGTTGAACACTTTTAAATTTAATCAACTACATAAATAAATATAACCTAGTATTTATATAGTATAAAGTTAGTATATAAGATAGATAGCTAAATCTATTTTTATAATAAACTTATTTGTAGATACACATATCGCTAATATTTTTTATAAATCTAGTCATACTTAAGAAAGTTTGACCGGTATGAATACTTGTAACGACACTTATTTTTAGGACTGGTGGAGTAAATATGGAGGCAATAATTAAGATCACGTTGCTGCACAAACTAGTGATAAAAGGGCAGACATTGCAGAGGACATATATTTCTATGCAACTGAATTAAATATGCTTAGTTTAAGTAGATAATTGGGATGCTTGTTGTCTCAAAATTAATAATGTGATAGTGTGGCATGGATTGCTTTTTATATAGAGAACCTGATGGTGTCTGTCAGGCATACATGTGCACACCCAATCTCCTTTACTGGATACGTGGCTACGGTCTAGTGTGCTTTGATCTGCTTTACTCTGAATGTTGCTAGCCCTTGTTCTCCTCATCCAATCCCCTCCTGAAGCCTATTTAATCACTCTTTTTTGTGTGTGTTTCAGCCTTGAAGGTCATTTGGATAAGTGATAACCAGCACAGTTGCACATACATTTGAGTAAATTGTGCAGCAAGAGACGGGAGGGCTTGGTCTCTATGATTTAGAGAAGGTGTTGATGAGCCCTCTTTTTTTCTCAGTCTTTCCAATCAAGAAAAAATGTTTCCATGCGAACTTGGCATTAGAGGCATGCTGATGTTGAAATTGAAATTCCTTAACATGTGGCAGCAGCCAGCAGCAGCATCAAAATAGGAGAAGAATGATTCTCTTATTCTAATATTTAATTCGGTTGTCAATAAAATCGAAATATTGCCAGTGACAGTATTACCTCATGGTACAGTATGTTGGAGCTTGATGCGGACTTGTCGATAGCGACCAGCAATATAATCCTGGGATTTGGGAAAAATAGAGTGAAAAGGTTAATGGGAAATGGTCCATTTAAAGAAGGTTTGTTTGCAAACTTGAGAGCTAACCCACAAAAGAACAAATTATTTTGGATATTAATATACTCACTTATGAGCAAAGCAGCAAACCAATCAGTAACTCATATGTTTTTTATACCTCAATTCACCGGTTCATAAAAACCAATCACTTACTTTGGTACATGGTAAAAAAATTGTTCAATTGCAATAAAGCAGTTACTCCTATTAAACACAACCTCAATAAACTTGCAAAAAGTTAGTCCCAAACTCTTCAACATATGAGTATGGCCACAAAGAGTCTGAAAACCCACCAGCAGCATGCAAGTAGATAGTACTCCTGCATTACAATAACTGCATTGCTCTTATTGTAGGTTATATTGTGCTCGATTGGGAGTTTGAAATAAAATGGGCATCATAATGACCTGTTCATGCATAAAAAAAATTACAACAGTTGCTTTCCCTGCACATTAAAATAGTGCCTGGTGGCACCGACCCTGCTAATGACAGCCATTGAAACAACCTTGACAAAAACAAAGATTTGTGGACTCCACTCCGTGCTCCGGACCAATTGGTAGAGAAATTCTTGTGCACAGACCACAGTTCTTATCTCGGATGCAATACACTGCAATACAGCCTATCTGATTTACAGGCCATACAGAGATAATAATAATTGAGCAACCAATTGGAGTGGGCGGTGTTAACAACTTGATATTACATGTTCGTCCATGAGCTCGGCCATGTTGTAGACGAGCAGATCCTTGTGTACTCGGGCTCAGCGGCGGTGGACTCGTTGGGCTCAGCGGCGAGGGACTCGTTGGGCTCAGTGGCGCGGAGGTGCGGCTGGGGCTACGGCGTGCGGTTGGGACGACGGTGTGGCTGAGGCGGGAAGCGTCGACACGATGCGGACGCTGAGGTTGCGCACGAGCTGGTGGCCGGCGGCGTTGGCGTGCGGGCGGTTCGTCGGACTCGGCGGCGCGAAGGAGAGTGCTAGCGCAGGTGAGGCGGGGGCCGGGCAAGGTCGAGAAGGCAACTGCGGATGGACAGGTCGCTCGCCTGGCTGTCGCCGTCTTCAACCTCGCCTCGACGCGCGGAGCTTCGGACGGCCGCCGGTGTCGGGCTCCAGGGGAAGCGCGGACTGGTGCGGGGAAGCTCGAGCGGCCGGCGACGACGGCGAGGCGACCGAGTGCGCGCGCCTGGACGCGCCGCTCGATTCGCCAGTTTTGAGATCCGGTGCGACGGGGAACGGGCCGGCGGTCGGCTCGCGCGACGCGGCACCGGAGCCGGCCCACCGGCTGCTGCTGTGCTAAGGCGCAGCGAGACGACGGCGAAGCGCGACGTGGCAGGGAGACGACGAGCGCGACACGGACGTTCCCCAGCAGCAGCAGCGCGCAGAGAGCGGGATTGCAACACCTGCCTCGCCGCACGGGAGCGCGCCGCCGCCGCTTCCCCGAGCTTTTCTTTCCCCGTCCCCGCACGAGAGACTTGGGAGGCGTGGCTTCGAACTGGGTGAAGCAGCTGCGGTTGTGCGGGCAGGAGGGAAGGAGCTGGGCGTCGTGCGCGGGCCGCGGGGGCGAGCTTCGCGTCTTGCGGGGGCGGCGGTTACGCGAACGCGTGATAGAGGGAGCGGGGGGCGGGGGATTAGCGCGGAGGGGGGCCGATTAGTTTAGCGGTGACGATGACATTTGGCTCTTTTCAATAGTAGAGATTTGATGAATCCGGGCCATTCGGGCCCCGCGACCTCCGAGCTTTTGATTCGATCTCGCGCCGCCGATGACGATGCCCCGCGCCGCCTCCCCCGCGATCGCGAGCGAGGAGTGGGAGGCCACGCAGCCGTCCAACGCGCTGCGTAGCGCCGTCCGCCGTCCGCCGCCACGCCGCCTCGGTCTCAGAGAAGCTGGCGGCACGCGGCCTCGGCGCGTTCGTGTGGCGCAAGAA
The DNA here is from genome assembly GCF_019320115.1 of Miscanthus floridulus. Lineage (NCBI taxonomy): Eukaryota > Viridiplantae > Streptophyta > Magnoliopsida > Poales > Poaceae > Miscanthus > Miscanthus floridulus. Next base: position 64,460,562 of record NC_089591.1, on the reverse strand, counting down.
GCTGGACCGCGAGCTCTCCCGCGGCATCCTCCCGGGCATCGTCTCGGTCCGGTCCGAGCGGCTCCGCTGCCTCGCGCGCCGCAGGGAGGCCGACGGGGTCCGAGTGGCGTCGGCCGCGGCGCGGCCCGCGTCGTCGCCGCCGCCGCCGTCGCCGGTGCCTCCTACCGCATCGCTGACTAGGGCAGAGGAGGAGGAGGCGAAGGAGGCCGCGTTCCTCCTCCAGCAGGGCAGGCTCAGAGCCGCGATACGGTTCGCCGAGGGGCGCCCCCGGCGCGTCGACATGCTCGTGGAGTCTCTCCGCGGGGCGCGCCGGTGCGCGCTCACGGCGTTCCGTGGCGCGTCCGTGGAGGAGCTGAAGGAGCTGGCCGAGGAGATCGCGATGCTGGCCGAACTTGACAGGGAGAACGGGCGCTTCTGGGAGGCCGCCAAGTTACTCTGCGATGCCGGGATGGTGAAAAGGCTAGAGGAAGCTCATGAGAAGCTTGGCAAGGCTCACAAGAAGCTTGAAAAGGCTCATTCCTCTTTGCTTGATGAGCAAAATAAAAAAAAACATGTTGAGACTTGCAATGTAGGCTTAACTTGTAACCTAATTGATGAATCATTATATATGCCTATCATTGTTGCTCCCACTAACCCTTCTTGTAGTACTTCTACTTCCACCTCATCTAGTAGTGTTGGTTTCACTTGTGATGCCTCACTAATGGTTGAGATTAAGACCCTTAAGAAGGAGATTAATAAGCTCATTCACACCTTGGCTAAGGCCTATGGCGGTGACGACTGTTTGCTTATGTGCTTGGGTAGCTAAAGAGCTTCTCTCTACAAAGAGAGATTGGGCTATACCCCCAAGAAAGGCAAGGCAGCCTTTGCTCCTCGCAAGACTAGTTTTGTGAAGAACAATGGTTGATTTTGCACTAGTTGCAAGCAAGTTGGTCATGTAGATCAAACGTGCATGAACAAGAAGTCACAAGCTAATGTATCCTCTATTAAGCTTGATTCTTTCTATGTGCTTACCAAAGGTATAAATGGTGTCAAGGCTAAGTTCATTGGTAAACTATGGATGGGCTCAAAGAAGAAAGCCATTTGGATGCCAAAGAGCTTGGTCACTAACCTTCAAGGACCCAAACAAGTTTGTGTACCTAAAAAGAATTAATTTTCTTTTATAGGTCAATTATAAAGTCAGAGGAAGGCATTGGGTTCTTGATAGTAGGTGCACTCAACACATGACCGGTGATGCAAAAATGTTCAACTCAATCAACACTAATGACAATGATGATTATGATAGTATCACATTTGATGATAATGGCAAAGGCAAGGTCAAAGGGCTTGATAAGATTGCAATATCCAATGACATAAGCATATCCAATGTGTTGCTAATAGAGAGTTTGAACTTTAATTTGCTATCTATGGTTCAATTATATGATCTTGGATTCAAATACATATTTGGGGTAGATGATGTAGAGATCATAAGTGTAGATGGCTCTAATTTTATCTTCAAAGGCTTTAGATATAGGAATCTATACTTGGTTGATTTCAATGCTAGTGAAGCTAAATTATCTACATGTTTGTTTACTAAGTCTAGCATGGGTTAGTTATGGTATAGAAGACTTGGTCATCTTGAAATGAAACAATTAAATAGATTGGTTAAGCATGACTTGCTTAGAGGCTTGAAAGATGTTGTGTTTAAAAAAGACAAGCTTTGTAGCTCTTGTCAAGCCGGAAAACAAGTTGGAAACACTCATCCTAAGAAAAGCATGATGAGCACTAGTAAAGCATTTGAGTTATTACACATGGATTTGTTTGGGCCAACACAATACACTAGCATTGGTGGTAAGAAATATGGCTTTGTAATAGTGGATGATTATACTAGATACACATGGGTATTCTTTCTAGTGGATAAAAGTGATATGTTTGCAATATTCAAATCAGTTATCAAGGGCATTCACAATGAGTTTGAAACAACCATCAAGAGAGTTAGAAGTGACAATGGTAGTGAGTTCAAGAACGTTAGAATTGATGAGTTATGTGATGAATTTAGAATTAGACATCAATTCTCGGCCAAGTACACTCCATAATCAAATGGCCTTGTTGAGAGAAAGAATAGAACACTCATTGATATGGCAAGGTCTATGCTTAGTGAGTACAATATGAGTCAATCTTTTTGGGCAAAAGCTATCAACACGGCTTGCTATTGTAGCAACTGCCTCTATTATCACCCATTGAAAGAGAAGGCATCATATGAGCTCTTGAATGATAGAAAGCCCAACATTGCATATTTTTTGGTCTTTGGTTGCAAATGTTATATCTTGAAGAAAGGCACTAGATTGGGTAAGTTTGATAAGAAATATGATGAAGGATTCCTACTTGGATACTCAACCACTAGCAAAGCATATAGAGTTTGGAATTTGGATAGCGGTACTCTTGAGGAAGTTCATGATGTTGAATTTGATGAAACCAAAGGTTCACAAGAAGAGAATGAGAACTTGGAAGATGTTAGAGGCATTCAACTTTCAAATGCCATGAAGAACATGGATGTTGGTGAATTAAGACCTTGGAAAGTGAATGATGATAAAGATGATCAAGTGCAAGTGCTCCCTAACTCAAATGTGCAAGATGATATAAATCAAGCTAGTACAAGTAGCTCTCATGATAATGAACAAGATCAAGTGGCTAGTACATCATTTCAACCCAATGATAAAGCAAGTGCAAGCAATCAAGTTTCAATACTCCAACCAACCAATATTACAAGGGATCATCTATTGGACACTATAATTGGTGATATTTCTAGAGGTGTATAAACAAGATCAAGATTGGCTTTATTTTGTGAACACTTCTCATTTGCGTCATCCATTAAACCAAAGATGATAGATGAAGCATTGAAAGATGTTGATTGGGTGAATGCTATGCATGAAGAATTAAATAATTTTACAAGAAATCAAGTATGGGAATTAGTAGAGACCAAAGGGACACAATGTGATTGGAACCAAATGGGTCTTTAGAAATGAGCAAGATCAAGATGAAATAGTAGTAAGAAACAAAGCAAGATTGGTAGCACAAGGCTATACACAAGTTGAAGGTTTTGACTTTAGAGAAACATATGCCCCGGTTGTTAGATTGGAAGCAATTAGAATCTTGTTAGCCTATGCTTGTGCTCACAACATCAAGCTCTATTAAATGGATGTCAAGAGTGCATTTCTCAATGGTTACATCAATGAAGAAGTATATGTTGAGCAACCTCCTGGTTTTGTAGATGACAAGAATCCTGACCATGTGTACAAGTTGAAGATGGCATTGTATGGCTTAAAGCAAGCACCTAGAGCATGGTGTGAGAGATTGTGGGACTTTCTACTCTCTAAAGGGTTCATGATGGACAAGGTTGACACCGCTCTTTTCATCAAGAAGATTGGAAAATATTTATTTGTATTACAAATCTATGTTGATGACATCATATTTGGATCAACCAATCAAGACTTTTATGAAGAATTTGGAAAGATGATGGCTAATGAGTTTGAGATGTCCATGATTGGAGAGTTAAGTTACTTCCTTGGTCTTCAAATCAAGCAATTGAAGAATGATACATTTGTAAGTCAAGGCAAGTATATCAAGGACATGATCAAGAAGTTTAGCATGAGTGATCGTAAAGCTATTAGTACACCAATGAGAACAAATGGCAACTTGGATAGTGATGCAAGTGGCAATATGGTAGATCAAAAATTGTATCGGTCTATGATTGAAAGCCTACTCTATGTGACTGCATCAAGACCAGATGTCATGTTTAGTGTATGTATGTGTGCAAGATTTCAAACCTCACCAAGTGAAAGTCATTTGAAGGCTACAAAGAGAATATTGAGGTACTTGAAGCATGCACAAAATATTGGTTTGTGGTATCCCAAAGGAGCAAAGTTTGAGCTAGTTGGTTACTTTGACTCGGATTATGAGGGATGCAAGGTTGAAAGGAAGAGCACCTCGGGCATATGTTAATTGTTGGGAAGATCACTTGTTTCATGGTCATCAAATAAGAAAAATAGTGTTGCATTATCAACCGCCGAAGCCAAATATATATCCATCGGTAGTTGTTGTGCACAAATTCTTTGGATGAAGGCCACTTTGAGTAACTTTGGAATCAAGTTCAAGAAAGTGCCATTGCTATGTGACAATGAGAGTGCAATTAAGTTGACCAATAATCCGGTTCAACATGCAAGAACAAAGCACATTGATGTCCGCCACCATTTCATAAGAGATCACCAACAAAAATAGGATATTTGCATTGAGAGTGTAGGCACCGAAGATCAACTTGTCGATATATTCACCAAGCCATTGGATGAGAAAAGGTTTTGCAAGCTAAGGAATGAGTTGAACATATTGGATTTCTCAAATATGTGTTGGTGCACCACCCCACTTATATGATATGCCTCTCCTTCGAGCAATTCAAGGTAAAAGTTGATTGGCATGGCATACATCCTTGCTAAGTACATGTTTAGTGCATCTAGTCATCTCTCACATTCAATAGGCTCATTCATGAAAATCAAATAAATTTGATGATTGTATGGTACCAGTATTGCTTCTATGCTTATTTTTATCTAGTGGTAGCATATGCCATGTTTGTGGGCTTGTAAACCTAGTGTTTGATCTAGAAAATGAGCCATAAGTGTTTAAGTCAATATGTTACAAGATAACCCTTATTTGAAGGTGTGAAGAAGCTTATCCTTAGATCAAACCGAGTTAAATGTCTTTGGCAAGTATTCTAGATTGAACCAAATTTAGAAAAATGATCCTCATCCCATTGATTGACATTGATAATCCTAACCTTCCTATAATTTAAGCCTTTGTGGTTATTGATGACAAAAGGGGAGAAAAACAAACATATTAGTGCTAAGGGAAAAATAGTACTAAGATAGTGAAAAGATAAGTGATAGGGGGAGAATTCGACATAGGAGGAGAGATATGACAAAGGAAGGGGATCAATTAAAATTTTGAGCACACAAGTAGGGGTAGCAAGCTCATAAACTTATATGATGTATTTGAATATGCATTTCATATGTTTGCTTGCATGGCACAAGTTTTAAATTTCAATATCCATGCTTGTGTGATGTATGCTAGTTGTAGGTTTGGATGATGAAATAAAAAACCAACATGCATAGGTTTAAGTAACTAGACTCATGCTCACATAATGAAAACTAGACCTTTACTTCTAATGTTGATCTCATGGGGTATTCTAGTTTTTATGTATGTCTAGTTACTAATGGTGCTAAGGATGGTATATTGGTGCACTCCAATTGGTACCACGCTTCAAAGGTCCATCTTTTATACCTTAGCATCATTTGGTAGACATTGTCTCCTATATTTCTTATCTAAGCATATGTGCAAGCTACAATCCAAACTCTTAGCATATATGTAGAGGGAGCAATTACTACCATTTGGGATTCATAAAACTTGTCCATATCCTTTTACACATGGTAAATATGCTTGGACAAGCAACATGGATTCAATTAAATTTCAATTTATATCTTTGTGTAACGGTTGTCATCAATTACCAAAAAGGGGAAGATTGAAAGCTCTAGTTTGGTTTTGGTGAATTGATGAAACCCTAAGTACTAACCTAGTTTATCAAAGTGATTATGAGATAGGTAGAACTACCCCAAGTGGTGAAGCAAATAAAGATCATGACACGATGATGGTGTTGCCATGGTGATGATCAAGTGCTTGGACTTGGAAAAGAAGTAAAAGAAAAACAAAAGGCTCAAGGCAAAGGTATAAGTGGTAGGAGCCTTTTCGTTTCGGTGATCAAGACACTTAGCGATTGTGATCACATTTAGGTTTGATAGACATACTATTAAGAAGGGTGAAACTCGTATCGAAATGCGGTTATCAAAGTGCCACTAGATGCTCTAACTCTTTGCATTTGCATTTAGGATCTAGTGGAGTGCTAACACTCTTGAAAATGTTTGTGAAAATATGCTAACACATGTGCACAAGGTTATACACTTGGTGGTTGGCACATTTGAGCAAGGGTGAAGAAGTTAGAGTTGAAAAGGAGTTAGTCGCGCTGGTCATAGAGTGACCGGATGTGTCCGGTATGTGGCTTGGTACTAAATTGCAGAGAGCGACCGGACGAATCAGCGAAGTCAATGTTCAGTGTAACAATTGATTGGACGCTGGGAGCGTCTGGTTCGGAGTGATCGGACACGTTCGGTTAGCCTAGAGCGGCTATTGGAGCTCTCTAGACTCGACCGGATGTGGACGCTGCGTCTCCTACGTCCGGTCCGAAGTGATCGGACATGTCTGGTTGGCCCTAGGAGCTCTCTGGACTCGACCCGACGCTGTGGCTCAGCGTCCGGTCATTTTCTAACAGTGCGTCCGATCATAGATTGAATATGGCAGCAACAACTACTTCATTTTGAAATTGTACACGTGACGGTCAGGTAGCGACCGGACACGTCTGGTCGCCACATCGGACACGTCTGATATACACGACCTATGCGTTCGATGCACATGACCTGCGCGTCCGGTCGATGCACAGTTAGCCCAATAATTGAGCGAACGGCTCTATTGTTTGGGATGTCTATAAATACCATTTGGCTGGCTCAAGCTCACTCTCTTGGCCATTTTTCATTGGCATATCAACCTTGTGAGCTTATCCAAAGCCCTCTAAAAGCTCTAGTTTGGTTTTGGTGAATTGATGAAACCCTAAGTGCTAACCTAGTTTATCAAGTGATCATGACATAGGTAGCACACTTCAAGTAGAAGAAGCTAATGAAGATCATAACATGACAATGGTGATAGCATGGAGATGATCAAGGGCTTAAACTTGAAGAGAAGAAAGAGAAAAACAAAAAGCTCAAGGCAAAGGTATAACTTGTAGGAGCTATTTTGTTTTGGTGATCAAGACACTTAGAGAGTGTGATCACATTTAGGTTTGATAGCCGTACTATTAAGAGGGGTGAAACTCGTATCGGAATGCGGTTATCAAAGTGCCACTAGATGCTCTAACTTATTGCATATGCATTTAGGATCTAGTGGAGTGCTAACATCCTTGATAATATTTGTGAAAATATGCTAACACATGTGCACAAGGTGGTTGTAGGGTTGAGATGGGTTTGGGTCCCTCTCTCTCTCCCGCCGAGCTTGCGATTGGCACATTTGAGCTCGGCGGGATTCGGCGCTTTCGGGAAAATGAAATGTCTATTTTCTATTGCGCCGGATGCAAAATTCTTGGTGATTGGCACATTTGAGCAAGGGTGAAGAAGTTAGAGTTGAAATAGAGTTGGTCGAAATGATGCTGGCGTCGGTCTACTGACCGGACGCTGGGTCACTCAGCGACCGGACGCTAAAAGGCTGCGTCCGGTCGAGCTGTCAGACGGCACAATAGGCAAGGGTTGAGCACCGGACGCTGGCTGCGTCCGGTCAAGGTGGACCGGACGCGTCCGGTTGAAAAAACATGCCTCGGGAAGCTTACTGGAAACGACCGGACGCTGGGCCTTCAGCGTCCGGTCAGTTTTGACCGGAGCGTCCGGTCAGCGTCATAACCGTTGGGATCTGACGAACAGCGTTTGAAGGAGATGACACGTGGCGTCCATTGGGCGACCGGACGCTGAGGGCCAGCGTCTGGTCAGTTTGACCGGAGCGTCCGGTCAGAGCGCGTTTTGCCCAGTGAAGGGGTATAACGGCTCTATTTGATGGGGGCTCTATTTATAGCCCCATGGCCGGCTCAAGGGTAGTTTTCTTGCACATTTTCATTGACATAGCAACCTTGTGAGCCTAGCCAAAGCCCTCCCACTCATCTACATCATTGATTCATCATCATAGTGAGATTGGGAGTGATCCAAGTGCATTGCTTGAGTGATTGCATCTAGAGGCACTTAGTGATCGTGTTTCGCTACGGATTTCGCTTGTTACTCTTGGTGGTTGCCGCCACCTAGACGGTTTGGAGCAGCGAGGATCGTCGAACGGAGGTGGTGATTGTCTCTGGCTCCGATCATGGTGATTGTGAGGGGTTCTTGACCTTTCCCCGGCGGAGCGCCAAAAGGTACTCTAGTGGATTGCTCGTGGCTTGTGTGATCCTCATCTTGTGTTGGTTGTGCGGCACCCTATTGAGGGTTTGGCGTGTGAAGCCAATTAGCGCGTGAACCTCCAAGTGAGTGAATCGCCACAACGAGGACTAGCTTGCCGGCAAGCAAGTGAACCTCGGTAAAAAATCATTGTCTTCATCATTGATTCCGAGGTGATTGGTCTTTATTGTTATTCATCTTTGTGATTGATTGGTTCTTCATTTACACGGTGGTATAACTATCCTAACCACTCTCTTTACTTTACCACAAACTAGTTGACAAGCTCTTTAGTGTAGCTAGTTGTGAGAGCTTGCTTGCTTGGTTGGTATGGCTCTTTAGTTAGTCTTTGAGAGCACACTAACATAGGATAGTGTCTTTGCTATTGTGTGAATAGACACTATCTAAACTAGAATTGTGGTAGGTGGCTTGCATTTTAAGTAGGCTAGTGCAACACTCGCTTCGCCTCATAATTGTCTAACCATTTGGTTAAGTGTTGTTGTAGAAATTTTTATTAGGCTATTCACCCCCCTTCTAGCCATTAGGACCTTTCACCCTCCCACTCATCTCCATCATAGATTCAACATTTTTGTGAGATTATGAGTGAATCCAAGTGCATTGCTTGAGTGTTTGCATCTAGAGGCACTTGGTGTTCGTGTTTCGCTGAGGGATTCGCTTGTTACTCTTAGTGGTTGCCGCCACCTAGATGGCTTGGAGCAGCGAGGATCATCGAGTGGAGGTTGGTGATTGTCTTTGGCTCTGATCGTGTTAATTATGAGGGGTTCTTGACCTTTCCTCAGCAGAGAGCCAAAAGATACTCTAGTAAATTGCTCGTGGCTTGCGTGATCCTCATTTTGTGTTGGTTGTGCGGCACCCTATTGAGGGTTTGGCGTGTGATGCCAATTAGCGCTTGAACCTCCAAGTGAGTGAATCGCCACAATGAGGACTAGCTTGCTGGCAAGCAAGTGAACCTCGATAAAAAATTAATGTGTCATCATTTGATTCTAAGGTGATTGGTCTTCATTGATATTGATTCTTGTGATTGATTGGTTTATTTCTCAACTTGGCGGTATAATCATCTTGATCTCTCTCTTTACATTACCGCAAACTAGTTATCAAGCTCTTTAGTGTAGCTAGTTGTGAGAGCTTGTTAGTTAGGTTAGTGTTGCTCTTTAGTTAGCCTTTGAGAGTACACTAACTTAGTGTAGTGACATAACCATTAAGTGGATAGAGACTATATAAACTAGAATTATAGTAGGTGGCTTGCATTTTTAGTAGGCTATCGCAACATTTGGTTCGCCTTATAATTATCTAACCGATTTGTTAAGTGTTATTGTAGAAATTTTTAATAGACTATTCACCCACCCCTCTAGCCATTAGGACATTTCAGTATGGCCATGAGATTTGGTGGTTTGAAAAAGGTCTTTCCTGATTGGGGCCCTAGTATCCCGTTCACAGGGATTCGGCTAGGGCCAGCTGGTGACTGACTTCAGATTCTCAACGGTCAATCCATATAGTTCTCGGGTCCGTTCAACCGGTCCCGAGAGCTCTCTGCCTTCCTTAGGGAAAAACCATGGACCGTATCTAACCAAGACTCGAATGTGGGTCAGGATGCCCACAATGCCTGGGTGCTGGTCGCTAGTGGACCCACCCCTTTCTACTTCCTTACCTTGAAGGTGCCCAGAGCTATTGTCGAACCCATCAATGGGCCAACCTTTGAGCTCCTGGGCCTAGACGGGCCATAGAGGTGTTTTTAGATCTGTATTCCTCGCACTTGTGATGAGTCGTGACCTGTCTGGAGAGGCGAAATGTCTGGTGAGTTTTCCGAGGGAACAGACAAAGATTGTGTGTGCATATCCCATGGCATGACGTTGTGGCAGATAGTGGCAGGCGCAGAGATCTAGGCAGACCGTTGGTTTTCTCACATCCATCGCCCCTATAAAACCAAAGGGTTCACCACCCGGGTTTCATACCTTGCCGTCTTGCCTTCACATCTGCAACCGCCATCACCAAATCACCTAGGCTTCCCACATCCGTGTCCCCACCACCGTCGAGCTCGCATCCACCCACCCCCATCTTCCAATGGATCTATGGTGCCACTCTGACATCACCTTCCAGCGCATGGAGGGCCTCGTCCATCATGACCTTCTTTGCGCGTGGACCTCAGTCGAAGAGTGGCTGCTACTCGGTGAGGAGGATCTGTCGTCGCCGCCCGATGGCTACATGATGTCATTCATGCACTTCCATGAGCGCGAGTTCACTACCCCCACCCACAGATTTCTTCGGGTGCTGCTGCATTACTACAAGATCGAGTTGCAACACCTCAATCCCAACGGGATCCAACACATGGTAGCGTTCGTCACCCTATGCGAGGGATTCCTAGGGATTAGCCCCCACTTCGATCTCTGGAGGTATTTCTTCGTCATCACCCTCTAGAAGAAGAGAAAGGCGGCAGGCAGGAGTTGCACATGCCGATGGGGTGCGCTAGCATCTAGCTCTAGAACAATTGGGTCAATGAGTACCCACCGATGTGGTTGTCGACATCCAACAAGGGGTGGCATTCATAGTGGTTCTACCTTAAGAACGACGCCGCTGCCCTCCTACCGGAGTTTACCGGGTGCCTGATCGAAGAGGCCCCAGAGTCGTGGAGGAAGTGGGGCGTCCTGAAGAAGGACAAGAAGAAAATCTAGGACCACATCACCGCCATTCAGATCCTCAAGGAGAATAGCTTGAAGGGGTTGGGCATCATTGGGGCCTACCACAAAAGGAGGGTGGCACCGTTGATGACACGCGTGCTCCTGCTTTATGTGATGGCACTTGAGGCGTCGTTCGATGAAACGGTGCTCCCCGAGGGGGCGCTTCCCAACTCTGAGATTGCGTAATGGATCAAGGAGGTGATGGAGCCTTCATGGGACAACGTAGGTGCCCCCCTTGATTTTGTCTTCCCGGTACCGGGGCATCCTCCGATGTGGCTGGAACCAGGCCATGTCATCTTTGTAAGTTCCCCCTCCTTATACCTCCTTTTCAATTGATTTCCCGACCTCTTGATACTAACTTTGAGGGGGGCGGGACCAGTCGAGGGACCTTATCTTCATGGATCACCTGGCTCTGTTGCTGAGGGATTCGTCTATGAGGGCGGTGAATCGCGCTGAGGGCGAGTGACTGAGGAAGGCGAAGGAGGACAAGAGGAGGAAAAAGCAGTAGAAGCTGCAAGTGTAGGAACGGGGGGAGGACACTGACAGCATCGATAATGATAATGATGACAACGACAACGACAATGAGGTAGCTGACGATGTCAAGTGGGGCATGCTAGAGAATGAAGATGCACTAACAGGTAGTGGTTCTCCCTTGTAGGAGTCCAGACCCTTTCTATTCCACGGAGGGGAGGGTACGTCTGGGTAGCCGGTGAAGGTAGGATGTACTGTTGGCCTCCCTTAGGAGTCAACAGAGGTGGGTGGCTCCGCCGCCGTGCCTGAGATGCCAGCAGAGGTGGGTGGCTCTGCTACCGCGCCCTGAGAGTCAAGGAGAGTGAGCCCCTCTACCTAGGAGCAGGGGCGGGCTCGAAGTGGCCTCACCCCGATGAGGTGGAGCAAAGGTTGGGGGGTTGGACCCCCAAACGTATGTCTCCCGATGGTGCTGAGGCAAGTTATCAGTTCCCCTACTTCCTCTGTTTTGGGTGGATTTCATCATGACTTATGGTTTTTGTTTCCTGCAGCGTCGGGAGGCAACGTAATCCTTTGATGCTGGCGCCAAAGAAAAGCGTTGCGCTCCAAGCGAGGCAGCAGCCGTCGGCTGGTGCCACGCCCGTTTTAGGCAGGAGCGGCGCCAGTGTGATCATGCCTCTGGCCGGATAGGTGCTGCCCATGCCATCGGTGGGATGGGCAGACATGGGGGCCCAAGGGGTGCCTTCGAAGGTCGCCGAGCAGCGGGCGATGGCAGCGACACCGCTGCCAACAATGGGGTGGACAGGGCTGTCGACCATGCTCATGGCACCGACCATGGTGGGTGCGACATAGCCGGTCATGACCCCACCAACCTAGGTGGATGTGGTGGCGGCTGTGATAGGCGAGTCACATCCAAGCGCTATCATGGTGGTGCCTGAGGTACCGGTGCGACCCACGCCGCTGGCAGCCTAGGTGATGGAGTCTGGCATGGGTCGGATGGAGGGGGATGTGGCTAAGGGGTCCCTGGGCGTTGTAGTGCTAGGAGAGAGGTCGGCACCCGTACCACCAACCCCTTTGTCACCGGAGGGGGCGTCCCAGTGGGAACGTCGTAGTGAGAGGGCTCGGCGGCGCTTGGAGCCGACAGAGAGTCATCTCTAGCCCTGATGTCGGTGGACGGTGACTTGCCTATGCGGGGCGAGCCACTACTCTAGTGGACAAATCCATAGGACCCAACATCTACGCTCTTCACCCTTGATGCCACCGCCAAGAGCATGGAGCGGTAGAGCCTCGGCATGGGGGTCGTATCCGTACTCGAAGCTCTAGACCATGCTTGGGGTGCCTTACACAACGTTGTCGTTCCTTCCGGTCGGGTATTCACTTGACCTTGCTTCTCTCTCTTTTCTTCCTTTGTATATTTTTTGTATTCTGACCATCATCTTCTTTCAATCCCTTATTGCTCGCAGCCAAGAGAAGTCTCGGTTCCTTCATGAGCAGAAGGAAACCTAGGACCACCTTGTCGAAGAGGTGCGGCTACGTGGGGAGGTGGCCGCTCAGCTTGTTGCCTCCCAGCAGAGGGTGGCCGAGTTGACTCCCCTTACTGAGGAGGCAGAGAGTCTTTGATCGTGGGTGGTCAAGGCCCGTCGGCATGCTGACGAGTGTAAGGTCGAGATGGCAGACTAGAGGGGGGTGAATAGTCCTTTCTAAAATTAATCATGTCGGGTTACCGAAATAAGTGCGGAATTAAAACTATCAGTCTAGATAAGACTACACCCCTCTATCTATGTTCTCTAGCACCTTTCAAAGATACTAATTAAGCAACAAAGGTGTCGGGCTAGCTAGAGCTCACCTAACCAATTTTAGAAGCAAGGTCACACAAAGCTATGCCACTATTACTTCAAGCAACAATGGAGCTCCTACACATGCTAGTAGCAAAAGCACAAAGCCACCTAAGCTTACTAGCAATGCTCAATAATAAGGCAACTAATGCCAAATTAGAGAGCGTAAATTCTTGCTACACAAACTAAGTAATATGACTAACAAGGTTACACAAACCAAATTAGCCACACAAGGGAGCTACTTCTATGCTACACAAGCAAGAAAGTAACTAGTGAGCTACACAAGCTAACGAATTACAAGAGCAACTACACAAGCACAATGTATATCTCTACTATAATGGACTAATCAAAGTTATACTAGGTCCCCTCAGGAAAACGTCCCCCGCTGAGGGCCTCTAACCATTGTGCATATAGAAAAATGCACATAAGAATTCGTCTCTATTAAAATCAAAGGCTAATAAAACACCTAAACAAGTTCAATGGCCACGATTCGATGTGTGATGCCAGGCTTCTCACCCCCATGCCCTACCCCACGCCCCCTACATGGCGTCCACAACTAACAACCCAGGATTGAATCCCTAAATAAACGGAAAAAAGCTTCCTTAAAAAATATTTCCTTCATCGCGGCGGTTGTCGAGCGACATCGCGGAGCAGCCGCCCCGCCCTAGATCACGCTCGCGCTCGCCGAGTGACCAGGCACACAATGACGAACTGCATTACTGCCCTCCTCTAGGCCCTGCCGTGATCCCGCCCGGCCACCGGCGCTGCCCTTCTCTAGGCCCCGCAGCGATCCTGATCGCGCTCGTGGTCTCCAAGCGGCTGGAACACCATCGCGCGACGCGCTCGCGCTCATGGTCGCTGAGCAGTCGTGCCACCATGTGACCATCTCCAATTTCTGGTGGTGCGTGGCGGACGCGATGGGGACCTAGAGCATGCGGGAGTGGCCGAGCCCATCAAGGTACACATGGCGGCGGTGGCCGGTGTGAAGTGGGACATGGTTTGCCTAGGCTACGTTGGTCCTACCCGCGCTGTGGGCCCCTCGTCCTAGAAGGATAGCGAGGAGGCGTGGTTTCACGAGGAGCAGCGCTGGCTACGAGAGGAACAACAGTGGCTCTGCGAAGAGTCACGCTGGTGCACCGAGCGCAAGGCCCTCCTTGCCGAAGTCACCGCTCTGTGACTCCACCTCCGCGCGCTCGAGGGATCACGCAACCCGTCAACCAAGTGCTACGTAAGTCACCTGCTCCCTGAGTCAGAATGTTTTGTGGGCACGCACGGGTGTTCAATGATTCGCCTGACAGAGCCGGCTTGTGTCACCATCCGAGGAGACCTATGGGAGGCCATGTCACCATCCAAGGAGACCTACCGGAGGCTGCTCACTGAGAAGCTGCTCAACAACCGGACATGTATCCTCGCCTTGTGGAACGAGCCGTATGAGCCTGAGAACATCTCGGCAACTGTTGCAGCTTCCTCCCACCACACCAAGCCAGCCAAGCAGTGGTGACATATTCCCTAGGTATATGCATTTACTGAATTCTTCGTGTTCATCACTTGGATGGCGATTTCTGATGCTGCTCAAAATGTATGCAATCTGTAGAGAGGACTCTAGACGCACCAGAGCTTGTTGATGATGACTAATACCTCAACCTACTCGACTGAGGGAGCAACAACCTGCTATCCATTGCTCTAGGTGACACAGCAAACTTGTGGGATGCATCCAGTGGGTCCACGTCTGAGCTTCTGATCATCGACGATAACAGCGGTCCCATCACAAGCGTCAACTGGGCTCCAGATGGCCAACATATCGCTGTTGGGCTCAACTCATCTGATGTCCAACTCTAGGACACCAGCTCCAACTGACTGGTATGTGCAGTGTCCTTGGTCATCCAAAAATGCGTGCACGTTCTCTGTTGTTGAATTCGGGTCATTCTTTCCCTGCAGTTGAGCTCTCATAGGTGTGCATGAGGCAAGAGTTGGCTCACTGACATGAAACAACAACATCCTCACCACTGGCGGCATCAATGGCAACAACGATGTGAGAATTAGGAACCATGTTGTGTAGACATACGAGGGGCACAGTCGTGAGGTGTGTGGGCTTAAGTGGTCTGGATCAGGGGCACAGTCAAGGATGACACCAATTTTTAGTCTCACAGTTAAGTTCCCCAATCTCAAATCCCCCATTTTTTTGTCTCTACAGCATGTGCATTGTATATCAATTAAGTCTAGTTATGATTATATTGTCAATGTTCACAAACAGATGTCATATTGCAGTTGTCAAAACATATCAAGGAGAAAAAGATAGAAGTAAATATTTTAGTTTTGAGGTGGTATTTTTTTCCTTTTTTGCTGTAGGCTACTCTCTTGCTTGATGCTTTTAGCAAGAACAGAGCTTCATTCTCAAGACATGATTAGTGAGAAGCTTCAGAAAGCTAAAGAGATTGGTATGGAAAGCTTCCCCTGTCCGTTAGAGGCTTACACTGTATATATTCAGATTTTTATATGATATAATATATTTTTTCTAAAAACTTGGTCAGGGGATGCTGTGAGTTTATACTTGACTGTGTACATTCAATTTTTTTATATATAATAATATTGTATTTCTATCGCTCATTCAATTTTCATGTGTATTCCTGAAATGCTACCGTTGCATTAGCACGAGCACTATACTAATAAAAGTAATTACAAGCTTATGTAAGGGGATTGCTAACCAACGGGAAGAACAAAGTTGACACGGTGATTTTTCTCTCGAGGTTCACGTGCTTGCCAACATGCTAGTTCCCGTTGTGTCGACCGCTCACTTGGTGGTTCGGTGGCTAATTGGCATCACCTGCCAAGCCCGCACGTCGAGCATCGCAAGAACCTACCCTGAAAGTGAGGGTAGCTCAATAGCGTGCTCTACTAGAGTTGCTCTTCATGGCTCCTGCGGGACGAGCATAATACCCCTCACAAAGCTCTTCTCTGGAGCACCGTACGAGCTTCTTGCGGGCTTCAACGGAGACTACCACCAAGCCATCTAGGAGGTGGCAACCTTCAAGAGTAACAAGCACCGCCGACTTGCAACTCGATCACCTAGTGCCACTCGATGCAACCTCATAATGCAATCACACTAGAACCACTCTCTTACACAATCGAATGATCACTATCAAGCATATGTGAGATGGAGGGCTCCTAAGCACTCTCAAGCATGGGCATAAAGTCCCCCAAGGTGCTCAGCTACAGTCATGGCCGAGACCCACTTCTATTTATAGCCCCACGGGCTAAACTAGCTGTTACCCCTTCACTGGGCAAAACTCGGGACGACCGGATGTTCCGGTCAGATCGATCGGACGCAGGACCCCAGCGTTCGGTCACGCGATGTACGCCATGTGTCCCCTACTTCAAATGCTAATCGCTCGATCTCAACGGTCATCAGTACATTAAGTTGTGACCGGACGCGCTGCTCAAAGTGACCGAACGCAGGACCCCAGCGTCCAGTCACTTCCAGTAAGCTTCCAAAGGTGAAAATTCATGACCGGATGCGTCCAGTCATTTCTCCTCTTCTCTGTGCTGCCATGTCAGCGGGATCGGACGCAGCCACCCAGCGTCCGGTCGAAGACCGACGCCTACGCCTTCACTGCTGCCATTGACCGGACATAGGACCCTAGTGTCCGGTCACTGTGACCAGCGTCCAGTGCACACTATGAAACCCTATATTTTCTATACAGGGCGCCGGTGGCACCGTCAGACTGTCCGCCGGTGGAGTTTCGAACCTTTCTCGCCTCTGTTCCATCGCCGAGTTGATCCACATCAACTCCAACTTTATCTCTTTTGTAAAGGCGCCAACACCACCAAGTGTATACCACCATGTGTATGTGTGTTAGCATTTTCACAATCATTTCCCAAAGGATTAGCCACTCAACTTGCCACGCCACTCAATCCTAGCGACGATGCAAAGTTAGATCACTCAAGTGGCACTAGATGACTAATATGCAAACAAGTTTGCCCCTCTTGATAGTACGGCCATCTATCCTAAATCCGGTCATCAACTTCTTTACACACCTATGACCGGTGAAATGAAATGCCCTAGGTTATACCTTTGTCTTGCGCATTCCATTCCATCTCCTCCAATGTCGATGCAACACATGCACCAACACGATCAACAATGATATGATCCACTTCATATCATCACGTGACCATATTGGTTCATCGATCTTGACTTCACTTGCTTTTCACCGTTGCCTTCGTCCATCGATGCCAAGTCTTGCTTAAGCTTCACCGCAACGCGGTCCATCGCTCCAAAGCCTCCAACTTACCCTTCACGCTTGCAACCGGTCCATCAAGCCAAGTCATATCTTGATCTTCTCCACCTTGATCACATGACTCAATGTCATGTCTCATTTGCAATGAGCTCCTTCATCATCACATGTGTGAGCTTTGTAACATCTCCAAGCCATTTCACCTTCATGGCATACGTTGCTTACACACATGTACCAGTGGACTAATTACCTATGTATCTCATATAAACATAATTAGTTCACCTAGGTTGTCACTCAATTATCAAAACCACACAAGGACCTTTCAACGAGGCCGAGAGGACGTTCGAGGCCCTATCGGTGAGATCATAGAGGGACGAGGAGGAGGCCACCAAGGTGAAGAAGGAGCGGGACGAGCTGCTCTAGAAGGACGCCGAGACCCACCAGTGGATCCTCGACCTTCTAGCTGAGGTTGAGAAGGAGAGGGAGCTGAAGCTAGAGGCCGAGGAGAAGCTCGCTGCCCTAGAGAAGAGGGCGAGTCTAGAAGCCGCAACGGTCGCTCGGCTACCCAAGGAGCGGGACGAGCTATTCTAGACCATGGAGAGACTCCGCTCGGAGCATGGCGTGGCTCATGAGGAGCGCGACTAGGCCCTCCAAGAGCGTGACTAGGCCTGCCAAGAGCGCATCAATGCATAGCAGAAGGTCTGCTCCCTCGAGGCCGAGCTCAGAAACGCGACGGCCTAGAAGCTGGAGGCCGAGAGCATCTCTGCTGGGCTGGCCGTGGACCTCGCCGAGGCGAGGAGGAATCTTCAAGCGAAGAGCGACGAGCTCGGTATCCTGAGTGCTGCCCTCGGAGTGGTCTGCGATGACCTTGAGGTGGTGCGGTCGGAGGGGACGAGCTCGCTCGCGGCCCATGCCATCGACATCATGGCCTAGGTGCGCCAGCTCGAGAGGAATGCCCTTCGCGCTAGGGTTAATCAATCCTTCGCGATTGCTCATTCTCATTACGGGGACAACATCGACTTGGAGGCGATGAGTCATGGCTTCGTGCCTAGCTATGAAGCCCACGAGTTGGAGGAGATGGAGACGACGGTGACTCCCCTTTCGTAGGACCTGGCGGACAGAATAGAGAGCATAGTTCTCCCCCAGAGGGGTTAGTTAGCCAGATAGGTCGGGTAATCATTCTTGTAACAAACGGACAAGCTTCGACCCCTCTGTATCATTTAAACAAACTCGTCATTTTGTTTCGTTTGACCAAGTATGTTTTTCCTCCCTCTTTACATGTGAAAAGGGGTTCATGTGTTCTGACCCTTCCGTTTGTTAAGACCGTAGGGCCCGAGGTGTAGGAGGGAAACTCTGATCACGCTGGTAAGCAAGAGTGCCGTAGCCGCTGGGGCATAGGTTTCTTGCGGTCTGACCAGCTTTGCTCAGTCGTTCGTTTCCGTAGACCTTGCCACTAGTTTTAACGTGAGGAAGAGGTCGGACACGGCGACTGTTTCAAAAAGGGTGTATGTGTACCCTTATCAGCCTCCGAGTGAGACCCAACCCCTTACTGTTGCTAGGGTCGGGTGTCACTAAAGATCGAGGAGAGGATAGCGAAATCAGTAGGAGAAAACATCTCTTGTTTTCGCACGTACCTCCCTAGGTTCTGAGCCATTGTTCTGCGACCGCTCGTTTGGTCTCCTTGCGAATCCAACTTTCCTTGAGCCCCCACACGTAGCAGGGGTCCGGTCGATGGTTGGTTTGTGATCGTCGCCCCGTCCGCGGTTTCCGTAACCCCCCCCCCCCCCCCCCGCCTCTGACCACTTGGAGCCCCCTGAGGCCCCCATGATTTTTAGCCATAGATGTAGCTGTAGGAGGGGCTTAGGCCAATCTTGTCACAACCCATGGCCGCTGGTGGGATCAACCCGGTGACGTGAGCTATCACAGGAGGAAATCGGAGGAGGGGATCTCGGTAACCAGGAGAAAGGTCGCATTCCTGACCTCGGTTCGTGTTTGCCAAATATTTTTGTTCCCCTCTCTATTATTTGGATGGGCAGTATATAGGCTTGGTCCTATCTTCCACCTGGGTCCCATGGCTGGTGGACCCACTTGCCAGTCAAAGCATTAGACTTCTTGCTCTTCATCATGGCTGTGACATTACCGCCGCCTCGAAACTTTGCTGGTCCCCAAGCAAAGGCATCACGTGACTGACAGCAAATTTTCTTCGTTAATAAATGGTACCGACATTTGAATTCATCCATTGAGGAATACTGCTGTATAGTGATGGACAATTCAGTCTGATTCCTTGATTTTATATGAGCTTGAACCATATTTGATTGGTAACATTTCACTGAAGTAAGCAGTAATTTTCTAGCGGTAACCATTTTTCCTCCCACAAATTTGGCAACATAAACAGTTCCATTCTGAACAGCTCTCCGAAATGAATGAGGCATCCAACAAAGCAGAGTAGTAGCTGGATGATGTTGCCTTGTAGAACAAACAAGTCTCTGGAGTATCACCATCTGTTTCTTACTGTCGTCCAAACAGAAGCCATTGCACCTCCAAGATGGCAATGCATTCAGAAATTTTTGATTGATTTTGCTCCATGGAACGATAAAAGAACTTCCTTCAAGTTGATAGTAAGACATGTCTAAGCACTTCTCCAAATTTGTGGCTGATAAATTGAAGTGAGCCTTTTATGTTGATGTTGCGCCACATAATAACAGAACCTGAAAGACTTGTGGCAAAAGTTTCATGCCATACAGATCAAATTTTCTCTCACCAACGTGCATATCAGCCCAACACAACTAAGCACATGCAGCACTATCCACTCATCATCCCTGTACTTTCTACCCAATGCTAACTGCTGCAATAAGCCATCGCACAAACCAAAGCCATGCAATATCTCCTTGTCCCACATATCACCACGTCGATTGCGATGCATGTCATCAAACAGCTCCATTGCATCTCCCTTCATTGTCATCACGATTATGGAAGTACTTGGCTTGGCAACCGAGTAGCTATCCTCACCAGCTGGACACTCTGTATGCTGAGCTACAAGCTGCAATATATTGTCATGTGACTCAAGGCCATGTAACAGGCTTTCATATGTGTCCATGTCAGATTGCATTTTTGAATCCCACACAACATTGTTATGGCGTTCATCAAACACCTCTGTTGTCAAGACAAACCTGCAATTCCTTGAACTTCCTTACCTCACTCATTTTCTCAGTGCTCGAGCTCACGGATTACCTACATCTCTGGGCAAGCGTTGGGGACATCCATCTTGGCAATGAGCCTGACAGGACCATTTGGCGCTGGACGACAGACGGATGCTACACAGCCAAATCGGCATACGACATGATGCACAGTGGATCCATCAGAATGTCAGGCCATACATTGATCTGGAAAACGTGGGCTCCGCTTCGCATCAAGATCTTTATTTGGCTTGCCATGAAAAGAAGGCACTGGACCGGCGACAGAAGGGCGAGACACGGTCTCGAGGCACATGAGTTATGCTACCTCTGTGACCAAGGACAGGAAACAATAGACCACATCATTGCAGTATGCCCGTTCACCCGTGAGGTATGGTACTATGTCCTGCAAGCGCTTGGGCAGCAAGTTCCACCAGTCTCCCAAACGACGCTCTCCTGGTGGCGCCGATTGCGGTCAGTGTGCACCGGCGATCGGCGAAACGGTATGGACTCCCTCTTCGCCCTCGTCTCCTGGCAACTATGGAAGGAACGGAACGCAAGATGTTTCCGGGAATCGACATCGTCCGTCGGCGACCTACTGCACATCATCAAGAACGAAGCCGACCGATGGATTCAGGCCGGAGCAAGCGGGCTACGTGCGCTAGCGCAGGGCTAGGTCCTTGTCAGGATAGACATGGATTACGGTGGTTGTTTTTTTCCATAATGTAGCGTCCGCAGGAAACTAACTAACGGCCGGGAATGCAACTCTTGTACTATAAACTCTTTCTTCTAATACAATGATATGCACACTCGTGCGTATTCGAGAAAAAAAAAATTGGCACATATCCTGCTCCTGACTGCAATTTTAGACTGCACTTGAGATTTATGACCATGCAGCATGAAGACGACCTCTCACGAGTTGGGCCAGCGTTTAGCACTCCCAGCCATTTGGCCCAGTAAGATGAAGTGGCCCACTAACTACAGCCCACAAGACAGGAACGAGCTCCATGTTCGACTGTTACCTCTGACTCTTGTCTATCGTGACTAGGGATAAAAACGGATCGGATATGGACGGATATCACCGATATTATATTTGTTTTTATATTTCTGTTCAGATTTAAATTCAAATACGGATAGTGTCAACTATGTCGGATAAGATATGATTAGATATCGACATCATAAATATGCGATTTGAGTATTCGGATACGGATACGGTATCGAACGTTGGATATCCAGATTCAGATACGGACAGATCTCAGACCCCTCTAAGCAGGGCTAGGGCAGGAGCAGCGGTAGCAGCCAGCCAGGCAGGGGCGCGGGCGTCGGTGAGCCGCGGCAGCGCGGGCGGGGCGCGGCAGCTCGAGCGGCGGGACAGAATGCAGCAGGAGGCAGCCGGGCAGGGCAGCACAGCGCGCGAGAGCTGCGGCAGCGGCGCCGGCCACCGGGTGCCCGTGAACCGCGGGTCCGTGGCGGCGCGGGCGGGGTTCAGCAAGCCGCAAGCCAGCAACGGAGCAGGCGAGCAGCAGAACAGAGCACAACGCGTCAACGCCCAGACTCCCTCTGCTCGGTTGTCCCTCAGCCTCAGCCTCAGGGAGACCACAGACAACGCGTCAACGCCCAGACTCCCTCTGCTCGGTTGTCCCTCAGCCTCAGCCTCAGGGAGACCACAGACAGCGCCCCCCCCCCCCCCCCCCCCCCCCCCTCTTAATTCCTATTAAAAGCCATTCAATTGGTCTTTGTGATAGTGAATCTTTTTTTTGTGAACATTTGTGATAGTGAATCTGTGATTAATGTGATTTGATTTTTGTTTGTCTAAGAATTGATTGAATATTTAATTGGTAAATTCATAATTTTATATGGTTATTTGTGAAGACATGAAAAGTGAAAATGTCAAAAAGAACTCTGCACGCATATTTTTCAAATTCAAGCAATGCTAATGGTAGTGGTACAACTCCACACACTAATTCAAGCAATGCTAGTGGAGTTACGTCGTTGTAGCGCTCTTTGTTGAGGCCCTCCTAAAAGTATTCCTGGATCCGTCACCGATCTGCCCTTAGTTTAGACAAAATCTGTCTAGGAATAATAGTGTCTACTATGTGATGGTTGCCACATATGATTTCTGCTTGAATCTATATGCTAGCTGTGTTGTAAAAATTTGTCAAAGTTCAGTCAATTTTGAGATCATACACAAATTCTATCAAGATTTATTATTAGTGCACTTTTGAAACCTGTCAAAATACTTGATATGGAAAAAAATAACAGCTTGCTCAGCTGCACTTTTTGCAGCGTTGCAGCTGCCTCTGTCTGTAAAAAGTGCAGTCGAGCAGGCTCAATGAAATCAAAAAATTCTCTAAAAAGCAACGGGACAAATCTGCAATGGTATATATACCATGCTCATGACAAAATACAAGTAGACTCAATATTCATTTTCGAAATGTTAGGGCACATCACAAAGTTTAAAAAGTAGGGTGGTAAAATCATAATTTATCATCAAAGGTGCTATGAACACCATTGACTCATGAAAAAAGACCCCTGGGCCCTGTACAACAGAAAGGTTATGTTGAGACAGGAAATTAAAAAAAAAACAGCAAAAAAAGGAATAGGCCAGTCTGAGGCCCAGCTTCCACAATGGATGAGCAAAGAAACAGCTGCTGCTAGTCTCGTACGTAGCCTCACAGCTAACCTTTTTTCTTTCTTTCTTTTTTAAGAAATTCATCAACATATATTAAAAGAGAAGAAATGGACACGAATATTGAAATATAGCAACTAAGACTAAAAACCAACCCGAAGAGCCCACATCTATACAATCGCTGCAGCCTGTGCTCGGCTTATCGTTGCCTGACAGCTAACTGGTTGTGCAGTGCTCTCCCGAAGTCCCGATCACTCAGGCCATTCACCAAAATCTAAACTTTGACATTATGCAAAAAGAAGATTATCATCACATCAAACTTGCGGTACATGCATGGAGTACTAAATGTTGATGAAATAAAAAACTAATTGCACAGTTTGGTTGTACTTTGCGAGACGAACGTTTTAATCCTAATTAGTCAACGATTGGACAATTATTACCAAATACAAACGAAATGCTACAGTGCGCTACAGTATTACCAGCTTTCTGGCGGCGCCGATTCGGCGTGCAACTAATCGCAGCCTCAGATAGTCGCATTCTCTGTTGGGAGACGGCGATTAGTGGACCCTGCGAAATTTACTCCGAGAGGAGCAAGGTCATGGGGTTGTTTCTCTATAGGTAACCTTTCTATTGCGAGTTGCGACAGTCCCACAGGTCGTTGTGCAATCGTAAATTTCCAGCTGAAACAATATTTTTCTCTTACACAAATCAGTCAGTAATATTTTTTCACAAACCAGCAACGATATGAACCGGTCAACCTAACAGGCTGCTAGCCAACCGAACGGGCTGAGCTTCACTTCACACATGCTTTTCCGCATTGTAGCGCATTCAATGGAGTGGTTTTGCTGCCGTCACGCGCTATTATACGTCTTCGACTCTTCGTCCTGCTGCTATACATGAGACCTTGGAAACATGCAAGTACAGCACGTCTATTACTCTTCCAGTACTGAACTACTGTGTAGCTCCATCAGTCCCTCTCCGGACAGACTCATCGATCAAAACTATCCGTGTCCTCCATATCTTGTTGTAGCGTCTGCCCCTGATTACATACAGGGTGTGCAAGTGACGTGCTCGTGTGTTTTACGACTCTAGTGTCAACAGTCAGCTACCTCATCTGATCTGCTCTTGTCATCTGCCTCGTCCCTGGAGCGGGTTTTCAGTTTTCACATGCAAAAAATCATTGAAATTCGATGGTGTTTAGCCGTTCTGACGAAATACCAGGTAACAGTTCCTTCAAGGTACAGTAACTTCTCTGTTTTGACTTGGACTTATCTTTATGATATCAAAGTTAAACATGAGAAATATTCCCATGCGCATGCACACCTGCTTGCAGGTTGCAGCAAACAGCTATTCACCCACCGAATGTGGAATTGTGGATCCCTCTATTTGCCGCATTGTTAGTCGTCCGGCATCATCAAGTGCTACATAGGGGGAATCTGCTCATAGTGAATGAATGTGGAATTTTGGTCCCTCGTAGTCACTGCTCACAGTGCAGTAGTCTGCACTGATAAATACTGAGCAACTACAGATGAAGAACACCAAGGGGATGAGCAATTGAGCATCAAGCGCCCGGCACTGTAGCTGGTTGGCAGCAAACAGCTAGTAGCTAATCACTCGCTTTCTCTATTTGTAGCACTGTTAGTCGTCCGGCATCATCATAAAGTACTGGATAGGGAATCTATCTGCTCATGGTGAATGAATGCGGAATTGTGGATCCGTCGTAGTCACTACTCACAAGCACACTAGTCTGCACTCAACACCGACACCTACGGTAACTGCAGATGATGAGGATGAGCAATTGAGCATCAAGCGTCTGCTGCGGACTATGTGGGGGAGCTGTTGATTGAATCACAAAGCACACCACGCTCCTATCGATTATTAATTTCATCGACAAGCAGAGGAGCATGCTCCTACTATTGTTCTATGCTGACACACACTGGTGATGAGAAATGCATCGACAGTTCGATGAAATGAAGCTGCTCCGAAGAATTCTCTGAACTTGTTCTGGTGCATACAAATTTGCATACGGACATCGGGCTCGTGTTAGGCCACCTCGAGTGGCTGGCGCATGACTGCATGAGACAGCTTGCCACCTCTGAACCGAATCATGATCTCTCTGGAGAAATCGAATCAAACACTAGAGAGAAGAACAGATTTCTCTGCACGTATCGATCCAGGAGGCATAAAAAACGAAAGGATCGCTTCGGGAAACAACGATGAAGTTGCTGATTGCCATTTTTAAGAAAAATCTTTTTTTATGAGAGTGGGTCCTACTCACGTGGGTCTTTTTTCTGAAAGCTCAAGTTCAGACAAGAAAATAAATAAGGACAGCATGCAAACCAGGCCTCTAGACTCTACTAGAGATGGGTAGGTAGCTGCCCATCTTGTTGTCCGTGGCTTCCCACGTGGTTTAAAATAAGTGTCGTTTTTTATTTTTTCGGAAATCAAATGCTTTTAGCTTTGATTAAATATATTGCCCATGATGTGGTCCGTGGCTTCCCACGTGATTTAAAACAAGTATCGTTTTCATCTTTTCGGAAACCAAACGCTTTTAGCTTTATCAAATATATATTAATATTTATAATATATAATTAGTAATATTAGATGGACCGTTGAATCTATTTTCATAATAAACTTATTCAGAGATATAAATATTACTAATATTTTCTACAAACTTAGTTAAACTTAAAAAGTTTGACCGGCGTGAGTATCACAGTGATACTTGTTTTGAGATGGAAGTAGTAATTTTTAAATAGTGGGAAGATATTCGGTTTCATCCTCTAGATAGATGAATCAAATCACAATATTATTACAAGCGGTAATGCTACGGTGCGGACGTCTATGGTGCGGGCGTCTGTCCACCCGGGTGCTCCTTGGTGGGCCGTGACATCAACCAACTATTCCCACCCATCCTCTCGGGAGTTTCTAAAAAAAACCTCTCGTCTAGTCATATCCTCTTGTCCATTCGTTCCTGCTCCAGGCACCGCCCTTCCTTGCACTGCACCTCCAGACGACCCTGCCACCGCAAGGTCGCAGCAGGATGCTTTCTCTTCCCCGCTCCCTGCCCAACATGAAGCGCCTGCTTCGGCGTCTCTCCCGCGTGGCCGGCACCTTCTCGCGAGGCACCTGACCCCTTCTCGCGCTGCTCCGTGCACTCACGCTACGCCACCATCCAACGCCGCGCCCCTATCGACCTCGCCCGTCGTGGAAGGGGAGGCAGGGGAGGCCTGCACCTGCGCATATGCCCCCATCCAGTTGGTGCCATAGGCAGGAAGGGGAGGCCTGCGCCACTATAGTTCCCCACCAGGTAGGCCATGGCCGGAGGTGACACTGTGTTTTCAATTGTTTCATGCGTTTTCAGACATGTTGCAAGCCTATATTTTAAGTGTTTCAGTTGTTTCAGATGTATGTTTCAAGTGTTTCATGTGGATGTTGCAAAAGTAGATCGGGATGTTGCAGTGGTTGCACCCATATGTTGCAAGCGTCTATTCCCAATGTTTTATCTGTTTTTTTCATACGTATGTTGCAAGTGTGTTATCTAAATATTGCGTATGTTTTATACATATGTTGCAAGTGGTTTGTCAGGATGTTGCGTATGTTTGCAATGGTTTTTAAGTGTTTTCAGGTGCTTTTTGTAAGTGTTTCCGACGTATGTTGCAAGTGTTTTAACTATTTCTAACGTATGTTGCATGTGTTTCATCTGGATATTATAAAAGTAGATCAAAATATTGCACATGTTGCGAGCAGACGTGGGAAGTGGGCGGGCGGTCCCCACGGAGCGGCGTGGGCTAGCAGGCGGAGGCGGTCCCCACATGCGCGTGGGAAGCGAGGTGGGCGAGGGCGGTCCCCATGGAGCGGAGCGGGCTAGCAGGCGGGCAGGCAGGCGAGCGAGTGCAGCAGGCCAGCAGCTGACGCTAGCAGTACCTTATTACAAGAATCGTCATAATATTAATAACTAGAACAAGTTTACATTAAAAAATTTGACTCACAACCCAATTCTATTACACCTAAAAAATCCCTACAGCTATCGTCAGCGTCGCCCCACCCCACAGCAAAAAAACACCGTAAAAACCAACGTCCCCGTTTCCAATCCAAAAAAATCAAATACAGCAAAAAAAAGGTACGGCAAAAAAAACCACTCTTCCACATCCCCATTTCCAAAAAAAATACCGTTTCCAAAAAACACAAATACAACAAAAAAAATGTTTGCGAGAAAAAACATATAAGGCAAAAAAAACATTTCAGAAACAAACTCATCCAAATCGAAAATCATATACAACAATAAAAACCATTTTCGAAACAAAATGTTCCACATCCAAAATCATATAAACGACTGACTACAGGCCGATGAAACTGATCATCGAGTTTGGCCCTTGAAAAACTCGGTCTCTCGACCGACTACGACGTCGAGTCTAATCAGCACCCGCGTCGCCTGTACTTAATAAATCCACGGGTGTTTTCATGATGTTATGGAGGATGTAGTCGATAAACGGGCAAGTTACTAGACGCCTCGTCGTCCGGTACACATTGGCCCACGTAAGGTCACATGCCTCCGTGGCGGTGGCCGAAGACGGCGAAGACGAGGAGGAGTTGACCTGAGACGCCTTCATAGGACAAAGGAGGTGGTAGGCGGAGACGTCGGTGAAAAGGATGAGGAGGAGGTGCAGCACATGTACTCGTAACTATCAGCGAAGTTGACGTCATAGAACGAGACGACGTCGAGGGCAAGGAGGACGCGAGAATCGATGTGGCAACGATGACGGAGATCATCCGTGACAACGGAGTGCCCTTGTAGAGCTTCATGGCCGTGAGGGGTGTACGCAAACACAAACGACCAGAAAAAAAAACAAATCCTCTTAGAGGGACACTCCAACATGAAAAAAGGACAAGATGTACAGATAGATGAAAAGATAACATGGTTCCATATATATAAAAAAAAGAAATTTAGAAATAGTTTATGGTCGCCAATATAAATTTGTGTATTAGTTTTTTTAATATTTTCTAAAAATAATAAAATTTAGATGCGCATGAGTAAAAATATAACCCCACGCACAAGCATATATCTAGTCTTAAAATAAAAGGCAATCTAAATAACACGAAGCGTTCTTCAGCCGGCAGACCTCGAAAACATGGAAATACTACAATACCAATACAATACTACTGTAGTTTGGCGGGGCATGAGTTGATTGCTGATCGAAGTTTTGGGGCAAATCATTCCGGGGATTATAATGCGCTGAACACGGTAGAACAAGCTGCGTGCACTACAAGGATTTACTCCTAATGTAATGACTTAAAAATGTTGCAATATATAAAAAAAATGGTTGTAATAGACAAAATTATAACATAAAAATTTGGTTAAGAGGCGTTGCTACAGTAACCATGGTCTAAAGTTTACACCATGGTTCATTTTGGTATTGCAATAGGTTTCCCCCTATTGCAACATAATGGAATGTTGTTGCAACACAATAGAGTATTGCAAGTATAGTATAAGCAATCACTGTGGGTGTTGCAATAGTAACATGACGTTGCTAGAGATACCTGTTGCCACACATCCAAAAAGTGGCAATAGATGCACTAGCAAGAACAATAGGTATTGCAATAGACCTTATTGTCACGCATCAATAGCATTGCAATAGATGGATCCTCTATTGCCACGATAAATCTTTGGTTGCTATAGGTGCAACCTCTATTGCCACACTTATTATTTGGTTGCTATAGGTGGAACTCTTTATTGCCACGCTAAATATTGTGGTTGCTATAGGTGAACCCTCTATCGCCACGGTCAATGTTTGGCTGTGATAGGTTGAAGCCTATTTGCCACGCTTACTATTGTGTCGCTATAGTTTGGGGACTCTATTGCCACACACTATTTCATTGGTATAATATTTTTTACCCCACCATTTGTTTGTTGCTATAACATATATTGCAACGCCAAATGATTATGCTGATAGTCAATATTGCAATGCTTTGTTTGGTAGCTCAAAGAATAATTGCACGCCATTAATTTTTTTAGAACAATAATGAATGAAGCATTTAGACATCCATTAAACCAAAATGTGCTTTGTTTGTACAAATCATTGATGAAACCATCCAATGTCAAAATGAACTTAGACACACACACATAGCTGAAACACATAAGGTATCCGATACACACTTCACATCAAAATCTAAGCTATGTCCGCTTCAATCGTGCTTCCACATGCATGACCACTTGGACATGTCAGTCTCCTACATAAAAATATTGTAGGAGACAAGGTTCCACCAAGCTGTGGCAAGCATAAGAGGAAAATAAAAATCAGAAATAAACAAGCATATAATGATATCACGATGAATTAAACCAAAAACTAATATTAAGCTTTTAGCATTCCACCAAGTTAGTTGTAACATGCTATTCACTACTTTTGGGCCAATGTGTTTAGGAACAAATACAAGCTAAGGCATCAAACTATCGAATAGAATACTTTGGCTAATCATTTTTCACATTCTCCAAACATTATATGCTTGCTTATTTTATTGGTATAATGTTTTTACCACACCGTTTGTTTGTTCCTATAACATATATTGCAACGCCAAATGATTATGCTGATAGTCAATATTACAAAGCTTTGTTTGGTAGCTCAAACAATAATTGCACGCCATTAATTTTTTAGAACAATAATGAATGAAGCATTTAGACATCCATTAAACCAAAATGTGCTTTGTTTGTACAAATCATTGATGAAACCATCCAATGTCAAAATGAACTTAGACACACACATAGTTGAAACACATAAGGTATCCGATACAAACTTCACATCAAAATCTAAACTATGTCTGCTTCAATCGCGCTTCCACATGCATGACCCACTTGGACATGTCAATCTCCTGCATAAAAATATTGTAGGAGACAAGGTTCCACCAAGCTGTGGCAAGCATGAGAGAAAAATAAAAATCAGAAATAAGCAAGCATATAATGATATCACGATGAATTAAACCAAAAACTAATATTAAGCTATTAGCATTCTACCAAGTTAATTGTAACATGCTATTCACTAGTTTTGGGCCAATGTGTTCAGGAACAAATACAAGCTAAGGCATCGAACTATCAAATAGAACACTTTGGCTAATAATTTTTTCACATTTTCCAACCATTGGCTAATTATTTTTGGCAGCTGGCTTTCATCATCAGAAAGAGCAAAGTTATTCAGTTTTCTAGTATCAAAATATGTAGCCACAAGAGCACAAGCATCAATATATTTTGATCTAGAATTAATTATTTTGGGGAAGATCAAAGAGCCACAGATACATATAGGGCCGTGGATTTACCTATCAAGCTCCTTGCAAGTTGTGACCATGATGATGGCAGCGGCCTCCTGTAGACCATGTGACAGAATCATCCGGAATAACACGCTTCCGGAGGTGCTCGTCTTCCACCAGACACTAAGCACCCCGAAAGCTGGCTACATCGGATGGTTCCGTCGAGCACACCCCGAGGGAAAACTCGAATAATCCACGTTATTCCTGCAGGATCCAATAATGAGAACGAGTTTACAACACTTAGTTCATTTTGTACAACAAGAGTTCTTAGAAATACATTATTATAATACCAAGTTTAGAGTGCGGAATTTAAATAATGGAATTACAATAAACGTCTAACGATAAGATACAAGGATCCGTCTGTGTCCACCAGAAGAATCCTCTACACAACAGCTACTCATCAAGCTGTACCTACAACAGGGGTAAATAAACCCTGAGTACATAATATACTCGCAAGACTTACCCGACTAGTGGGAATAATTTCCCGACTCCAAATGATATGATAGGCTTTATGGTTTGCTGGGTTTCCTTTTTGTGAAAAACAATACTAGTAGTGAATCCTTATGTATGTTTCTTATTAGCGGTCATGATTAGTTCATTATCTAACCATTCTATGTAAGCACATGTTCTACTTTCAACCAAGAGTTGAACAATCAGATCCATTTCACCATATTTCATCTTTCAGTTCTTACTACGGTGCTAGATCATAGACAAGTCGTACCGTATTACACAATGATTCGCGAATCAATGTAGCCTAGCTGGGTATCCCAAAATACATGCATCGCTTATACCCCAGGCACAAGCAAGACCAACCCACCACTCTCCTGTCAAGGGGTCTAGGTCCCCGTCCAAACTTAGACTCTAAGCCCCCACTCCTGAGTCCTAGACTCAGTGTGGTGCTTAGACCTCCACCATCCTCGCCTCCAATCAGTCAGTCCAGAAAGAGCTGGAACCCACGACAAGAGAGCAACAAGCATTCCCGCTCCCATAAGTAAGTATGTGCTCAAGATAATAAGTCTGTGACCTGACTAGAATCCAATGCAATGGCCGATCGTTAACCGATATGGACAGGGAAAATAGTGTAACCAAGCTATGCCCTATTAGCCACAGGGCACAACCTCTTACACCTACCAATACCCGTACCATATCCCTGCCTGGTCTCTATTTCTTTTCACTATTTTATCATGAGGGTGATAATAATAATCACCTATTGTGAGTAACGGCAGGTTACTCACGCTACCGATAGGCTAAGCATAACAGCTACTCGACCTATGCTAGTAGGACTCATAGGTAGGTTATCTATGCATGTAGTTTCAATATAAATCCTGTAACGTAAATGCACATCACATATATATATATCCAGTGATCATTCAAAATAACGGTTATGCACCGAGGCTTTCCTTGGGCAGGTGCGGTGTCAGCTCAGTCAGTCAGTGGTGGCTTTGGGACCTCCTCCTACATGAGGATCTCCTCCTCGTACTCCTCGATCACCTCCTCAAACTCATGATCTCCGATGGTCACGATCTCCACCAATTCATTCTCTACATGCATGCGATGATGATGCAACACTTAGCATTTTGGCAACAACAACTCTTAAAATAAGAATACACATGCTAAGCTACTAAGCTAGCTCTAATGACTAAGATACTAAGCTAACTATCATTTCCACAAAAATAGGTATGGATTCATCTAACGGATATTAACTTAGCAACTAAAATGTAATCTTACTCTTATTAGCGATTTAACTTATATTACAACAAGGAGCACTTGACTATGCTAGTACTTAGCCTATTCTAAGGCTACAAAAATTACAGTGAGCTCATAATAATACCATGAAGCTACTATAAATTTTTTAAAGCTAAAGCTATCACTATTTTGCCACAAAAATTCCTACAATATTTAACCTAATAATATTAACCACTCTCAAAAAATTTAATAGCTCCTAGTATCAACAAGCACATACATAAAATAAATACACTAACAAATGGAACACAATTTTAGGAACTTAACAAAAAAAATTCATAATTTTTAGATACCTACATGATTTTATATGATTTACCAAAGATCAGCTCAGAAATACAAATGAAAAACTATTTCTATTTTCCACGAAAAAGGTAAACCGCTTTCGGCCCAATGTGGCCCATGCGGGGCAACACGCGCGCGTGAGCGTGCGGTGGCCCACAGGCACAGTCCATGTGAGGCCAGCCCACGCGCGCTGGCACATTAGCAAAAACATCCCTCGACTTTGAGCAAAACAACCTGTAGTCAATGTTACTATTTCTATAGACAGTGACTTTGCAACGAAACCCTCGAACCTTTCTGTCAATACAGGACCCACAGGATACCCCACAGGGAAGGGAGAAGATCTAGTCTAACTAGGATTCTTTTCATATAATCTTAGTAGTAGTATTATTCTATAATTCTACTAGGAACTCTCATTGTAAACCAACTAGGACTCTGGCCTCCTGATTATATAAAGGAGGGCGGAGTTCGTGGAGCAGGGACTTAGATAACACAACACTTTACAATCAATCCAACGCAAAGGCTAATGCCAACTGGACGTAGGGCTATTACTCGATCACGGTCGAGGGCCCGAACTAGGATAAATCGACTATCTCTTGCATTTACTGTCGAGTTCTGCATACACCGAAGCTCGAACAAACTGCCCTAGGTACCCCCATGGTAGGCTATCGGTGGTGAAACATCGACAGCTGGCGTGCTAGGTAGGGGCTTTCGGTGAATTTGCATCCGAGAGCTCGATGGACGTCGACAACATGATCTTCTCGACAGGATCAACCTTCATCTTTGGTTCATGGATCTACGAGGCAAGCAATGATGGCAAGCTCCAAAGCCATCTCCTCGAAGATTCGGATCACCATGAAGACCTTTCTATTTCAGCGACAACAACAGATCAACTCACCGAAAGATTCGCGCAGCTCGTG
Source organism: Miscanthus floridulus (assembly GCF_019320115.1). Lineage (NCBI taxonomy): Eukaryota > Viridiplantae > Streptophyta > Magnoliopsida > Poales > Poaceae > Miscanthus > Miscanthus floridulus. Next base: position 64,427,249 of record NC_089591.1, on the reverse strand, counting down.
ACGTCCGATCCAACTCAGATTTCGTGGTTTGCGTATCCAACTCAAACTCAGGCTCCGCATCCGAGATGGAGTCTTACCCGAGTTCTTTTGAGAAACCAAGTTCTTTTTCGACAGGGTTCCAGAACGTGGCTTCAGCCTATCAAGAATACAACTCGGAGTACACTCAGAATACTTTCAAGAAGTCGGGTCCTTTTCCGGTCGGACTCCACAACATGGCAAAATCTTATTAGGCATAGCCCGAAGGATCCCTCGATTCGTTGCTTAGGATGCCACTGAAAGGAGCTCAGGAAGGTTTTGTACTAACTATAACATCTCAAGACTACATCATCCACTGGCCAGGTTCTATTCCTGAGGGTAGCGGTACCCAACTAGTCGGCATGATGACAACAATAATTCTACCCTACCAAGAAGGAGACTCAATCTGCGACCTTGAAGCCTCTACTAAAGTTATCAATGACTACGATAGTGTGGAAACCGACGCTGATAACAGAACAATTCACGCACGAGAAGTACTCATGGTTCGACGTCCTCGATCACCATTGGTCTCCCCAAAAGCACCCGACATTAGGTCATCGGATGAATCTGAGTCCAACATATCACCCTTTATCTAGGGGCACGATGGTGAGACCGAGAATCAGAAGCAAGCCAGAGAAAGAAGAAACAAATTAAAACAAGGATGCCAACGCCGTGATAGGCAGCGCAAGGAAGCTTGGCTCAGATATGAATTAGATCTGGCCGAGTACAATAGAAGAAAATCAGAACAAGAAGTCAAAGAAAGATGCGCAGCGAATACACCCTACAATAGGATCCGAGAAGCAATAGAAGAACTTGAAGCGACCTCACATCCCAGTGAAAAACAGGAACAGCTCCGGGACTTTCTTCGGTCAATGGCCCTAAGGGCACACGACGGAAGGACCCGCTCAAGACTACCTGCCAGGTCAACATCTCATGAGCAGGAAGATCAAAATCAAAGGAAGTCTGCTTTCGAGAGACTTGGACCAAGTGGAAGTCACAACAGAGAAAGTAGAAGGGACCATAGTCAAAACTACCGAGTCGAACAACTAAAAAAAGACCAGAAGCAAAGTACCTATTTAGACAGCCCCATAGAACTACTCTCACCAAGACAATAGTTGGCTAGAAGGAGGTGCTGAATCAGAATACACAGAAGCCAGAACACACGATAGATTCCCCTGTTTTGCAAATAGACTAGCTTCAATACGACTACCTCACAAGTTCAAGCCGTCCAACCACTCTAAATATGATGGCAAGACCAAACCAAGGTAGTGGCTCAAGATTTACTCACAGTCGATTAAACTAGCCAGAGGAGACGACAATATCAAGACCTTATTCTTTCCCATGGCCCTAGAAACCATGCCCCTCCAATGGTTCGATAAATTAAATCCAGGGTCAATCAGAAATTGGGAGGACTTGCAAAGAGTTTTTTGTGAAAAATTCACGGGTATCATTACGCACCCCATCACCCACGTAGAATTAAAAGGACTTAAGCAGAAAGGAGGCGAAAGTCTCAGGAACTACTATCGACGATTTAGCGAACTACGTGCTCAAGTACATGACATCACCTAACGAGAAGTAATCGAAGCTTTCTCTCACGGAATTATGGCTAGGTGGCAATTTCAGGACTTCTGCAAAGAAAACCCAAGAAACAATGAAGAATTTAGACTCACAGTAGAAAAGATGATTACTACAGAGGAGAAGACACAAGAAAGGTTCCTGGATAGAAACAACCAAGACAACCCGAACAAGCAAAATCATCGAAACATCAGACATCAGGAAAGAAAACATGGACAAGACAACACCATAGCGGTGGCCGACAAATCAAGGAAGTTTTCCAAACCCAGAAGGTATGATGACATTGAAAACATGCATTGCATCTGGCACCCTAAAGGAAATCACCCTAAAGATAATAAGGTAAACACTAAAGAAGACAATCAGAAAAAAGATGAAGACAACCATGAAGACAAGGGATTCCAAAAATCCAGGGGGACAGTAGCAGTGATCTTCGCCAAGCCCTAGATTCCAGAAGCAAACATCAAAAAAGCTAGCTCTATGAACCATCATGGCAGCAGAACCGGCTACTCCAAGATATCTCAATTGGTCACAGTATCCAATCTAGTTTTCAAGAGAAGACCAATAGACTAGCGTAGGAAACGTAGGCCATTACCCACTGGTTCTAGATCCAACTATTGCCGGTATGACTATCACAAAAGTACTAATCGATGGGGGAGCCGGACTCAACATCATTTTTTTAGAAACGCTAAGGAAGATGGGACTACAACTTGCCGGGATGATTACACCAATGAGCACCCCTTTTTATGGGATAGTACCTGGCAAGGCAGCCATGCCACTTGGACAAATCACTCTACCGGTTACTTTTGGAACTCCCTCAAACTATCGAATAGAGTTCATCAAGTTTGAAGTTGTAGACTTTGATTCATCATATCACGCAATCCTCGGGCGCCCAGCACTAGCAAAATTCATGGCAATACCGCATTATCTGTACCTATTGCTTAAGATGCCAGGGCCTAACGGTGTCCTTTCCCTTCGAAGTGATTTGAAGCGCGCTTTTGACTGCGACATTCAGGCAATTCAAATTGCAGCCAAAGCACAAACCACCAATGGTAGAAAAAAAATAACCACTATTACCACAAAAATGAGCCTAGAAGAACTAGAGATACCGGCTAAAAAGCCCAGCATCCTCGCACCACCAAAAGAAGCCGACGTCAAGAAAATCGACCTGGGCACCGGTGATCCCTCCAAAACGGCAACCATCAGCACCCACCTCTCGACAAAATAGGAACTCGCGCTCACCAACTTTCTTCGAGACAACAAAGATATCTTCGCTTGGAAGCCGACCGACATGCCAGGTGTCCCAAGAGAATTGGCTGAGCACAGAATCGATATCAGTGAAGGCTCCAAGCCTGTGAAGCAACGGCTATGATGATTCTCACCCAACAAGAAGGCAGAATTAAAAAAGAAATCACAAAGCTAATGGCAGCTGGATTCATCAAAAAATCCTTCATCCAGATTGGCTAGCAAACCCAGTTTTAGTATAAAAAAAGAATACGGATGAGTGGCGCATGTGCGTCGACTACACAGATCTCAATAAACACTGCCTAAAAGATCCATTCGGGCTACCACGCATTGATCAGATAGTTGATTCAACAGCAGGATCAGCCCTATTATCCTTTCTTAATTGCTATTCAGGATATCACCAGATCACATTAAAGGAACAAGACCAGAGCAAAACATCTTTCATCACTCCGTTTGGTGCCTACTACTACAAGACCATGTCGTTTGGACTCAAGAATTCTAGTGCCACATACGAAAGAGCTATCCAAACATGCCTTGGTGATCAGATCGGTGAAAACATAGAGGCATACGTGGATGACATAGTAGTAAAAACAAAGAACCCAGACACACTAATTGAAGACTTAAAGCAAACCTTCGAAAACCTAAAAAGGTGGAGGTGGAAATTGAACCCAAACAAGTGTGTATTCGGAGTTCCTTCAGGACAACTACTCGGATTCTTGGTCAGTCATTGTGGAATCGAAGCCAGCAACAAGCAAATTTGAGCCATAACAGAGATGGACCCTCCTCAAAGTGTCAAAGATATGCAGAAACTAATAGGCTGCATGGCGGCCCTCAATCATTTCATATCAAGACTCGACAAAAAAGGGTTACCTTTCTTTAAACTACTAAAAAATACAGCCAAGTTCGAGTGGACAGAAGAAGCCAATGAAGCTTTCAAAAGACTTAAGGCATACCTCACCTCCTCGCCCATTCTCACACCTCCAAAGAAATACGAAGACATGATGCTGTACATTGCGGTAACTTCTACTGTGATCAGCACAGCGATAGTCAGAGAAAGAGAAGAAGAAGGGCGCATATATAAAGTACAACGCCCAATATACTACATCAGCGAAGTACTGTCAGAATAAAAAATCCGGTACCCGCATGTGTAAAAACTACTCTATGCCCTCCTGATCACTTCACGCAAGCTTCGCCACTATTTTGAAAGCCACAAGATTACCGTGGTGACAGATTTTCCACTCGGAGACATCCTACATAATAGAGATGCAATAGGGCGCATATCTAAGTGGGCAGTTGAACTTGGTGCTCTCAATATCGATTTCACCCCACGAAAGGCAATTAAATCTTAAGCCCTTGCCGATTTTGTTGCCGAGTGGATAGAAATTCAACAACCTATGTCAAATACCATCCTTGACCATTGGAAGATGTACTTTGATGGATCACTCAAGCTAGGCAGAGCCGGTGCAGGCGTTCTCTTCATCTCTCTAGACGGAAAATAACTCAAGTATGTCCTTCAGATATTATGGCAAGCTACAAACAATGAAGCAAAATACGAAGCCCTCATCCACAGGCTCTGAGTGGCAATTACCCTTAGAATCAAGCGATTACTCATATATGGCGATTTGGCAGTAGTCGTCAACCAAGTCAACCAAGATTGGGACTGCACCAAAGAAAACATGGGCGCTTACTATGCTGAAATACGAAAACTCAAAAAACATTTTCAAGGATTAGAAATTCTACATGTCCTACGCGATTCTAATATTGCGGCAGACGTCCTCACCAAGCTCGGATCAGACAGGGCGAAGGTCTCACCTGGCGTATTCATAGAGGAGTTATTAGCTCCCTCTATCAAACAACCCAGTGAGATAACCCCTAAACTCCTAGCTAAAGGCACCCAGATTTTGGTAATCACCATCTCATGGACCTAGGTTTTTATCGATTACATCAAAGAGAATAAGTTGCCAGCAGATAAAGCGGAGGCTACCCGAGTTGTTCGTAGAAGCAAGAACTACGTCCTAGTAGGGGACAAGCTATACAGAAGAGCCACATCATCAGGAGTACTCCTAAAATGTGTCTCATTTGAAAAAGGCAAAGAGATCTTAGATGAAATACACTCAAGTTGCTATGGAAATCATGTCGCTTCAAGAACACTAGTCGACAAAGCATTCCGCACCGGATTCTACTAGCCAACCACTTTGAAAGACGCAGAACTCGTTAGAAAATGCAAAGGTTGTCAAATGTTCGCAAGACAAGCTCTTGTACCAGCTCACAATCTCATCTACATCCCACCCGCTTGGCCTTTCTCCTGCTGGGGGTTGGATCAAGTAGGACCTCTCAAGAAAGCAAAGGGTGGTTTCAAGTACATCTTTGTAGCAATTGACAAGTTCACTAAGTGGATTGAATACAAACCACTCACAAAATACAGTGCAGCCAAAGCAATCGAGTTCATCCAAGACATTATGCACCGTTTCGGCATGCCCAATTGAATCATCACAGATTTGGGTTCTCCCTTTATAGCTATAGAATTCCAAAGTTGGGCACATGATTGCGGCTTCGGCATAGATTACGCATCAGTCGCACATCTAGAAGCCAACGGACAAGTAGAAAGGGCTAATAGACTCATACTAGCCAGATTAAAACAAAGATTGTATGAAGAACTAGTGGACTATGGATCCAAATGGATTGAAGAATTACCCAAAGTAGTATGGGGGCTACGAACTCAAATAAGCAGAGCCACCGGATATTCACCTTTCTTCCTAGTTTATGGATCAGAAGCCATACTACCTGCCAACTTGATCTGGACATCACCAAGGATAGAACAATATGACGAAGGAGAAGTAGAATACACCCGAAGATTAGAACTCAATAGTACAAAAGAAGTTAGAGTAAACGCTACCCTTTAATCAGCCAGATACCTCCAAGGTTTAAGACGCCACTACAACAAGAATACCTAGCCTCGATCACTCCAAATCGGAGACCTAGTATTAAGAAGGATACAAAAAACTGACGGACGCCATAAACTACTCAGTCCATGGGAAGGTCATTTTATTGTCACAAAAGTCACCGGACCAGGCACATACAAGTTGATAACTGAAGATGGAAAAGAAGCCAACAATACATGGCACATCAGCCAACTAAGAAGATTCTACGCATGAAAATAACACAAGGAAGAATATATATACAAGCCACAAGAGATCGACGTTCATGATCAATAAAGATGGTGTTCCCCAACAACATGTCTTATTATGGCTTTCCCCCAGTTGTTTTCACTAAGCATGTAAACGTTCATGATCAATAAAGATGGTGTTCCTCGACAACATATGTCTTATTATGACTTTTCCCGAGTTGTTTTCACTAAACACACCGGCCAAGAGTAAAAGAGCTGAAAAATGCTTGAGCCCGCCGATGAGGGTAGCTAATAAGCTAACACCCAATCCAAAAAGCAAAATGGCTAAAATTATGTCTGAGCATACCGGCTAAGAGCAAAAGAGCTGAAAAGATGCTTGAGCCCGCTGATGAGGGTAGCTAATAAGCTAACACCCGAACCAAAAAGCAAAATGGCTGAAATTATGCTTGAGCATACCAGCTGAGAGCAAAAGAGCTAAAAAGATGCTTGAGCCCACCGATGAGGGTAGCTAATAAGCTAACACCCGATCCAAAAAGCAAAATGGCTGAAATTATGCCTGAGCATACCGGCCGAGAGCAAAAGAGCTAAAAAGATGCTTGAGCCCGCCGATGAGGGTAGCTAATAAGCTAACACCCAAACCAAAAAGCAAAATGGCTGAAACTATGTCTGAGCATACCGGCCGAGAGCAAAAAAGCTGAAAAGATGCTTGAGCCCGCCGATGAGGGTAGCTAATAAGCTAACACCCGAACTGATCCTAAGATGTTTTTACAACCAGGGAAAGAACCAGATGTTGGTCACATCTTGAGTTAAGCAAAAAGCTAAAAAGAAGAAGCTGAAGATGCTTGAGATCGCTGGTCCTAAGTCTTTTCAGTATTAACAAGAACAAAAAGGTTGTAAAGATAAAGATCTACTTACCCCGAGTTGTTTACACGACAGCCAGACAAGCACTCGACAAATCAAGAAAGTTTGTCAAGACAACGATCTACAAATACCGAGTTGTTTACACGGCACAGACGAAAGCATGACAAGCACTTAACAAAATCAAAGACATCCATGCAAAGAAGACATCAACGAAAAATAAAGAATTTTCATTCAAAAAGGAGTATAATATCCTATTATAGAGGCTGGCGTACAAAGGTCAAATACATCAAGCATCATCATCAGGAGAAGGAATATCAATATTAAGATTATCCACAATCCTCCTGGCTAAATCTTTGGCCTCAGGCTCCACCTTTTCAATGACATCTAGATATTCTTGACTCTCAGCTTCCTCTGCAATCTTGGACAAAGGCACCTTTGGAGCAAGAACCCAAACCTGGGCAAGAATATTTCTGGTACACAGTTGGGCGCACCTCTTCACGAACTCCTAGAAACAGGTTGGAACTTGGGGAATAAACTGAGCCCAAGATTGACCATCATATGTTGGAGTCCGGAGAAGATCGGCTACTGATCGAAATGATTTCCACAAAGCATTCCAGTTCTTAGTAGCCGTCGTCAACTTGCTAGTCAAGACTTCAATAGTTTTCTGGACCTGCATAAGATCCCTATCAGCTCCACGCCTAATCAACTTGGCAAGTGTGAGTTCTTCTTCAGCTCGAGTAATTACCTCCTCAGCCCTATTGTGACTGTTGCGAACAAGTATCTTCATTTCCTCAATACCCTCCAAGAGCTTCTGCTTTTCAACTCAGAGAGCTAGACCAGGCACCAAAAAACAAGTCAGCAAAAAGGGAAATTTGAATACAAAAGGAAACAAAAAGAACCTACGATACCATTGCACTCATTCTTCATGGCCTCCACATTCTTCAAGGCCTCCTAGACAGCAGCATCCCTCCACTTCTTGGCCTCAACCACCTGGGCACGGAGAGCCTGTTCCTCCCTTTGGTGCGTTTGACGCTCGGTCTCCATCTCGGCATGATAGAGGTCAAGCTCTATTTTTAGGGCACTAACCTCAGAAGACAACTTTTTCTTGGTTTCAGACGAGAAAAAGAAGCCGGTATGATCCTGAGAAAAAGACTGAACAAAAAGAGAGAGAGAGAAAAAACAAGACATAAGAACAGAAGAAAGACAAACATTCAAAGAAAGAACTTTAGAAAAACTTACCTAGAGTTTTTCCCCAAAAGAAGTCACAAAGGTCCCCCAGGCAGCGGTCAGCTCTGACAAATGATGAGTGGCATCGAATTGTTGCAGCACATCATCATCCAAACGTTGAATGCCAGTAGCAAGAGGAGCAGAGGGAGAAGTTGGTCAATGCAAAGAAGGCAAGACCAGGGCCATATCTTGGGAAGCCCCGACTACTCCCTTAGATGGAGCCACCGCCACGGCCAGGGTCACCCCCAGAGTCAGCAAATCAGCAGCAGCGTGGTCACTAGGGAACCCTATCTCCCTCACAGCCACCTCGCCGACTGTACATTTAGGGTCTTGAGACTCAGTACACAGGGGTGCACTAGAAGACTAACACGAGGTCAACTGAGGGTTAAGAGAAGGCGACGGTCTGCAAGATGATAAGGAAACTCGATGATAAGAATATGAATCAGAAAAGAGGAAAACAGAAGCAAAGAAACATAACCAGGATTCACTCACTTAGCTATCTTCTTCTTCATAAAACCCCCAAGACCAACAGAAGACCTTAGAGGGGGAACTATAGCAGCAAAAATATCACCACTACTCTGCGACGGGAGTGGCGTGGTTGGTACCAGAGCCCCAAAAGAACTCAAGCTCGATGACTACTTACTACAAGAGAACAAGGACAAAGTTACAACAAAAAGAGGTGTTCAACAATAGGAAAACAAAAAAACAACTCACCGATGCATGACAAGGGCTGCATCGTCATGCTCATCTACCTCACTCTCAAACAAGCCAACCACAGCGCCATTTAAAAAAGGAGAAAAGTACTTGGTCAAAGGCACAAACAAACAACAAAAAACAAAACATATTAATATGCTCACCTAGGAGCACACTACCTATAACTTGAGTATCTGGACAAATACTCGACTGGCGAGACTTCTTGGTAGCAGACAAACTAGAAGAAGAACAATCCGCTCGCCCCCTTTTTCCGACATTACGTGGAGCTCAAGGAACTAGACGAAGAACATACTCTACATATGCGTAAAGAACTATGGAAGAAACACCAGGAAACATCGTGGTGGTTTGAAACTTACTGCTTAAAAATGCCCCAGCAAGATTCTCCCCAGTCTCCACCATGGCAGGACAATCATCAAGGGGGATCAGATCAACGAAGTTACGCGCCAATTCCTATAAAAGAGTAAAACAACCAGACGAGAAAGATTAAGCAAAAAGTGGAGACAGCAAAGGAAATACAAAAAGTACCTGCATAAGAAAAAACAACTCATAGCAGGAGGTGGGTTGTTAGCACAATACTCACCGACAGCATACGGGACGACACTTACTCCTTTCAACATCTTCTAAAGGCGCTCAAGCACCTTCTATCAGTCAACTCAAGGGCAGGGACCATACGAGAAGGGTCCTCTGCCCCAGAGTACTCAAAACCATAATTCTCTTGCTCCGTCAGCGGTTGAACACGGCGGTGAAGAAAACTAGAAAAATCCTGAAGCCGGTCAAGCCTTGCTGTTTTAGAGTACATATCCTCTCAAGAAACGTCTTGATCGCCTAGAGCTCATCCATCGTAAGGAGAATTTTATCCCATCGGTTGTTAACCACAGGACCAGAACCAGATTGAACAGCAAGAAGAGGAATCATATTGGTAGCATAAAACTAGTCAACACGCCAATCCCTCACAGAATCAACCAAGTCATAATCAAAGAATTTACTCTTATGACCCTGATGAAACTAAATCCCGCAGTCACCAAGAACATGGGTGTCATCACTGCGGGGTTGGGGCTTCAGATGGAAGAAGTAACGAAAGAGAGAAAGAGAAGGAGGAATTCCAAGAAAAGTTTCACAAAGATGAACAAAAATAGAAAGATGAAGGACAACATTGGGAGTAAGATGGTTCAAGCTAATCCCAAAATAACTAAGAAATCGATGAAGAAAAGCAGAAGCAGGAAGGTAGAGTCCAGCACGGATAAAGGAGACAAAAAGAACAATCTCACCAGGGCCTGGAGTTGGGACCCGATGCTGGCCTAGAGCTTTCCATTCAACAATCTCCTTAGTCTGGATTAGGCAATCACTGATAAGCTCGCGCAACTGATCCTCAGTCATAGTTGAAGCCAGCCAGATCTTCTAAGTAGCCCTCATGGCCATGAATTCTTGATTTTCAGTCACAGAAAGCGATGCCTCCTCATCTACAAAGGTTGCCTGGGACTTTCTCACTAATTTCTTCCTACCCATATACTGGCGAAAGCAATAAAGCACTAAGAAACGATGATGCTCAGACGGTGGCACTCATATGATGGCGACAATGGCAATGGCGGAGTTTTGAAGACTAGGGTTTCAAGGCAAAAGCAGGGTAGCAAAGAAAAGGAAGAAATAAGACCTTTAAATAGATTTTTACAGCAATAAAAACATGGCCCACTAGGCTCATTTAAACATGGCATGAGAACACAACGATCCATTTCCCAACACAACTGACACAGCTAAAATGATGGACGACACACTTCTACACAAGGGTACAGTTCAACGAGCAGATTTCAGATTTATCCATCTAGCACCACGACAGAGTTATCATATTGCTACAAAAAGAACTCATCAACCATGAAGCAAAGAAGGGTTACCTCACAAGGAACACAAGAACTCGGTTCTTATAGAAAGAACTCGGGAATCTCATAAACAACTAGGACATCAGTAGAAAAAAGAATGACAACTCAGAAGACAAGATTGTTTCCATTATAAATGGCTTAAAAAAAATACAAGATTATACATCTTATAAGACCCAACAAACTCGGTACTACGACAAGCAAGGTAGCAAAAAGGAACCCAGGCACAACTAGGCTCTGGAACGACTATGTGTTCCAAATTGCTACTCGGTAGAACAAGCCACACTCTGCTACATTGTTTTCTTTAAAGGATGAACGCAGTACATCTGAGGCAGAAGTCAGCAGCACGGCGGGACAACATGGACCAGGGAAGGCCTGCAGGCATCTGTCCACCCAAGTCTGGTGTGACACCGGATCAGGCGTTGATCTACACTGGACAGTCGTAGGGCAGGCAAGGGGGATCTACCCAGAACTGCTAGATGAAGGAACGTATCCCACATCACAAGACTTTCTCCAACTACCACCACATACCTCCTGGTATAATGCCACTACGAGATTAGTCTACCTCTAATCTGTATCACAAGACTCCCTCCAGCTACAACAAGATATACAAGAACTACAAGATATGCCCGAGGGCTGCTCTACTTCAGAAACTATCATATTCATGACTATAGAGATTTCAGACCACACAACAAAATGCTCGATGAATCAAAACAGCACACCAGGAGGATATTTATAGACCAAAGAGGCGGTGCACATGGACCAGGAGCACCAACGGAACAAACCTAACAAAGGACACAGTGAAAAGATAGAATTCAATGAAAGAGGACTCAGGCGTGAAGGAACATTACTCAAGGATGAGCATATTCGAAAGGATATACCAACACTATACAACTCGTGAACAAATAGCATTTACACTCAACCACCACCATACAACTACATCTGACAACAGCAGACTACCAGAGAATATGCCAAGACCCTGCATCCGAGTTCTTTTTGAATAAAAGAACCAGGATATACGCTCAGGGGCTGCAACAGGAGAGGTTTTTAGTTCTTTGAACAACTTAGATTCAAGACCCTCCAACTCTTTGTTCCAAATAGCAAGAGACTTGGGGGCTACACTCAGTGAGTGCACTTTTTTCAAGAAAAAAAGTGCACATCACTCAGAAGACTTCTTCAAGACATCAGTTTTCAAACAACATAAGATTTAAGACCCTCCAACTTTTTGTTCCAAATAGCAAGAGGCTAAGGGGCTACACTCAATGAGTGCCCTTTTTCTTCGAAAAAAGTGCACATCACCAAGAAGACTTCTTCAAGACAGAGCACTTCAAGGCCTCATGACAAAAAGAACCTGGACCAAGCTATATCCGAGTTCTTTTTGATAAATAACCCAGGTATATGCTCGAGAGCCCTTCGACGAAGAATCAGAACAATTTCAAGATAAGACCCTCTAGCTCCTTGTTCCAAATAGCAAGAGGCTCGGGGGCTACACCCAGATGGATGTACTTTTTCTTCAAAAAAGCACACACCACTCGAAGATCCCAAGAAGCGTTATATGGTTTCACTTAGGAAAGCACTCGGACGACGCTTGTTCTTGCTTGGCAAGACCTGAAAGAACAAGATGAGGCTTCCAGAGCTCAACCATAAAGTGCTCGGGGGCTTGTCGATATGGGACCCATGGGATACCCCACAGGGAAGGGAGAAGATCTAGTCTAACTAGGATTCTTTCCATGTAATCTTAGTAGTAGTAGTATTCTATAATCCTACTAGGAAACTCTCATTGTAAACCGACTAGGACTCTGGCCTCCTGACTATATAAAGGAGGGCAGAGTTCTTGGAGAAGGGACTTAGATAACACAACACTTTACAATCAATCCAACGCAAAGGCTAACGCCGACTGGACGTAGGGCTATTACTCGATCATGGTCGAGGGCCTGAACCAGGATAAATCTACTATCTCTTGCATTTACCATCGAGTTCTGCATACGTCGAAGCCCGAACAAACTGCCCTGGGTACCCCCGTGGTAGGCTATTGGTGGTAAAACATCAACACTTTCCCCTCTTTACAATGGCAAGGCCCTGGCCCTCCCCATGTGCTCTAGCACGGCGAGCGGTGGCACTAGTGCTTACGCCGGCCACACGGGACCCATGTCGACCTATCTACGAGGCCGCCGCTCACCTAGGGTTCAACGCGAGATGATGGGCGGCGGTTGCACAAGCCGGGACATCGTAGAAGGACCTCTCCACTACGATAGGCACCTTGTGGCAATGGTGACGGCATTTAGGTGAGCCGCAGCAACAACAAGGCGGTAGGGGTAATGGATGAGCAACGACAACTCACCAGTGACCTTACCGACAAGCCGGCTTAGCCAGAGACGACCCGATCGAGGCTGGCCACGTGCATGCTATGAGGTGAATGGTGGACCGCAAAGGCATGGCCATGGTAGAGGTGAGGAGGAGACGCTAGAGCTATGACTAGCGTGTGCACATCAAAGAGGGAGCCAAGGCGAGCTAGTGGTGCAGAGGAATTAGCGCGGGGATGAGTGGCTGAGGCTGACCACGGCACGGGTGGTGACGGGCCTTAACGGCATGACAGCGGGCAACGCTCCAAAATTGGAGCTTGGCATGACACGAGTCAAGGCAGGTTAGGGTCAGCTAGAGAGAGGACATGAAGGTAGAGACGCGACTCACTCTCTAGCTTCACCGTGACGTGACGCGATGGTGGCGGAAAATAGAGGGAGAAAGAGGGAAAGAGAGAGACGATGCATTAGGTGGGCTTGGCTCGTCCATGCCTTGGTAGGACTTGAGCAGTGAGCATAGGAGGCCCACATGCTGGCGCTACGAACAACATGTGAGCACGTCCGACCGGCATGGCCCGCACGCCATAGTGCCATAAATGGCATGGCGATGGTGGCTCGCCCATGTGCGCGCAACAGAGACGACACGCAGAGGGCCAGCAACAACACAGAGATGCAGCAGACCGACGTAGACTCAATGTTGATGCGATGGTAGTGGTAGCATTACGATGCAAGGAGCAGTGATGGATGCGACGGTAGTGTAGTGCGGGACGGGGCAGGTGGTAGCAGCGGTGGCTGCGCATGGCAGGCCAGCGACAGCCGAGCCATGGCCAAGCCAGAGGTGGCCATGACCGGCCATGCACGGTAGCGTGTGCATGTGCATGCATGACCAACGCAGCGACGCCGAGCACCCAAGTGCGGTGATCGCGACCACAGTGCCAACCAGCCCAAAATCGGTAATGCGCACGAATTTTAAAGCACTTGACACGACCAAACGGTTGCTCCTAAACCAAAACCGTCTTCACCATGCTCAAGATAGGCACATGAGACTACTAAATCAAGCTATAACACTACACCACTCCTTAATCCAATCTCTCACAATAAATTGCTAAACATAACAGAAATACCCTAGGTGTTTGGCTTCCACATTGGCACTTGCATTTCATAAACATGAGCATCATTCATCCATTCATGAGCTTAGATTGTTTGGAACATGCTTTTGAAACATTGCAACACATGCTTATATTCCATGTGTGTTCGTTTTATGAAATGGATAGTGTGCAACACTCAAGTGCAACATGTGCAACTAACTCTTGAAACATGTCACATAATTTAGTGAAACATGGTTAGTTAGTACTATGCAACAAACTCATGAAACATATGAAACATGGCTTTGAAACAAAAGTAGCAATTCACTTGTTTTTTCTTGTTTCAATGCATGTGATGCTCAATTTTGGTGTGATCAATGTGTGGTGTGGTTAATTATCCCCTAAAACACCTTGACTACACTTATAATGTCTAATGGAACAATGTTTATGTTAATGACTTTGCCTAATTATGCTTCTAGGGTTTAGTTTGACTAGGTGCTCCTTTTGAGTGCTTTTGTTTGACTGAACTAGAACACTGCCATAGAATATTTGCATGTCTGAGCAACCTAAAGCAAAATTGTAGAAAATTATATATGGAACAAACTTTATTTAGAGGTCAAGTCATGAAAATGTGTGGAACAGCCCCAAACATGGCCCACAAGTTAGATTTGGGTGCTGATTCAGCACTTAGAATTTTTCTAAGTTAAAAATCGAATTCCAGTTTCATCGGCTCAACTTTGGCATGATTTTACTCTGCATTGGTTGAGAATTAGACTATGATCCTTTAATAGGAATTATAGCTAGTGTATATAGGGCTTCCATTGTTGTTAAGACTGTTTGCACTGGAGAGCCATGGTTTAGGAGTTTGAACACTGTGAAATCTCACTGTCAGGCGGGTACCCCTCGTGCTGATGACTGAATCACCTCAGCGCTACAATGCTGACCATGTTCAGGATTCGAATGCCGTTGTGTCGCTCGACCTAGGCCACATCGAGCTGCAGCGTGGCACATCACGCCTGAGCTCGCCCGTGATGCCCCTGCACTCTCATTTCCTGGCCTAGCTATCCCCTTTGCCGTAGCGCTCGCCCGTAGTAGCCGTAGTAGCGCCAAGCTCGTGCCGTCACCATTGCCAGCACCTAGCTCGCGCCTCATTGCTCAATCACCACCGCAGCAGCTCCTCCATAACTCTACAACATCACCGCACCCTCATTGCTCGCTAAAGTTCGCCCGGTGAGCCGTTGTGCCATGCGCGGACCTCGCCGATGTTCCGCCACCGCGTTCCTGTCGTCGTGCCCGCACCGTATCTGACCACCACATTTCACATTAGTCAATGCAATAGATTCATCGTAGTCTATTGATTCTTGGCGTAACCTTGGATCGAGCCCTCACCGCTAGCTTTGGTGTCTCGCCGTCGTTCCGCACCGCCATGGCTACCGCCGTAGTCGATAGCTCCAGCAATAGGTCTAGCTAGGTAGCTTAATCAGTGCGAGATGTAGTGGGCATGCTTGTAGTACCGACAGCCGTCGCCAGAGAAGCCACTATTAGCGAGCTCTATCGATCCCGCACCGATCCCATGCTGTGCTCTATTTTTTGTGCCGATGACAGGCGGGCCTGGCTGACCGATGGACCCCGGTTGTCGGTGACTCAGTCAGAAGTGCAGTTATAGAGGTCCAATTTTAGTGAACTTTAGAAAAATCATAAGTGCAGTTATAGAGGTCCAATTTTGGTGAACCAAATTTTTTTGTGTTCCTTATGAAGTGTAGTATTTAGAAAAAATATAACATGAACACTTGTAGTAAAGTTTCTAGAAGAATTAAATTACAACTTAAAATGTGTTTTTAAATGAATGCAAACTTGTTTAATTCATGTCTAGAGTTCTAGTGCTCCAAAAATTATGAAAATTGTATGGTGAGCTATTCTTGATGAGTAGAAGCTCTAGTAAAAATTTGAGAGTCAGTGCATGAATAGTTTGGAGTTATAGATTTCCCTTTTATAAGTAGGTCATCCTTGTGCGAATTTTAATAATTAATCTATGAATCCAATGATCATGAAATTTATTGGAGGTTGTCCTGGTACCTTAGGGATGCTAAGAAAAATATTGCTTCTATTGTTTGACACTTTTCAATAGGATTTCTAATTTAAGCCAAAATCAGCCTTGCTGCCTTGTTATTTTTGTGTAGGATGTTTTTATTGGTAACTTTGGGTGAAATTCTTACAGGAGCCTACTTGGAGCATGTAGTATGAACTATAATTTTTGTAGATTAAACTATGTAGTTTTCATATATGTTCATTATTCCACTTAAATAACTAAATAAATTAAGAAAGGCATTAAAAGAAATGCATTGGTGGTGAACACCTTACTTTCTGGTGATTTTATATCATGTGTGAATTTGTGATGCACTTGGTTTGGTCAGAAATCATGTTTGGCATATAAGTAAATATTTAATTTTAGCATTTTTATAATTCTAGATAGTTTCTAGAAATTGGTGAATTAGGCTTTGTTAATGGTGTTTGTTGGGAATCATGTGAATACCAAAGTTGTAGTTAACTCGCTAAACTAGCCTGTGTTAAAATTTGGTGGCATTTGGCCAAGTAGTTTAGGAGATATGACTGTTCTCAGTTTAAGTCCAGTTTTGACTGCTCTCTGTCTTGTGAAGACAGATTTCTGTTGTTAAGTCATTTGAACCTAGTAAAAGTTGGAATCATGCCTTGAGGTCTGAAGATGAATTTTAGAAAATTTCATAAGCTTTCCAAATTATCTTGTTCCATATCATTTGGATTAGTACAACTCCAGTTATGAGTAAAACTAGTTGCTGCTGTTTGTAGCCTTAACTCTGTGATTGCAGTGAGTAACTTGTTTGCTTGATATGAGTTGATGTGATGAGTTAGATGCTAGGCTAATTAAAATAACTTGTTAGTTACAGGTGCTAGACCTCTTACTGAAGATGAACAACTTTATCTTAGGTTGTTAAAGCTTGGTGAGTTGTAGTTCTTGTTTTCTAAAAGAGATATGCACCTACTCAGTAAAATAGATGTTAATCTTGTATCATCGTGTCTTTCATACGTCCATCTTTACATGGCTGTACATTTCATCATCGCCTTCCATCTTTTGTGCATGCATGATTCTTATACTATGCATATGCATGCAATAGGTGTTCTAGAGGGAGTCACGCTTCTGGAATTTGAGCAAGAACTTCTGGAGGAGCAGCAGCAAGCTCAGGAGCAGGAGGTGCAGGCCCCCAAAGAAGGAGCCAACAAAGAAGTTCTTGAGTGTCCTGATCACCGTCTATCATCTTTCCTAAAAGGCAAGCCCTGAAGCATTCTAAGTCTCCTATGTTTTGAAAATGGTTACTTTGAGTATGTTTAATTGTTGATGCATTAAATGATAGGCATTGGATGCAAACACTTGTGTGTGTGTGTGTGTGTGTGTGTGTATATATATATATATATATATATATATATATATATATATATATATATATATATATATATATATATATATATTTCTTGTCCAGTAAACATAACCTGAATTCTATTTAGGTCTAGGAGTGAATCAAAGCTTAGCCTTACTTAGACCGATAAAAGTCAGGTGATTTCCTATCACATGCAAGTTAGGATGATGTCTGGTCTCGGTTGGCTATATTTGCTATCATGGAAATAACCATGTGTTAATAATGAATGGAGACCGGGCGGGATGTCGATAGAGAAGCAACAAGGCAAGGAGGTCTTGGGTGTGGATCTATCCCCATCTGTGTCGGTTAAGGACCGATTCACTGTATGTCCTCATGTCATGTTGAACGCAGCCTAACACTTAGCTAGGGCAGATAAGTCATTCAGACCGTGAAGCCGAGTAGCTCAACTCAGGCCAGGACCATGGGTAGTTGTGCACACTCTGGATGGTAGTAAGGATGTGCGGAGAGCCATTGGCATAAGCCCAAGGGCGGGTTAGAGTCCCGATCACCCTTAGCAGAGTGGTTCTCTGATTGTGCGACGCTGATCATACCCATGATTTTTAATTTGGTTCCTGAGTTGTACCAAAGGTGACTTGATTGCGACCCTGACGAGGGAAGCAGGGTTTGTGTTAGGAATACCCCTTTAGCTGGATAGGAATCGATTCGAATCACCGTCTCTCTCAGGATAGTGAGAACTTGACTGAGCAGCGGCAACATAGATTCACTAAATTTAAAGATATGGTTAAATGATGGGTAAGTCTAGCTGAGTACATTCTCGTACTCAAAGTTTATTCCCCCTTGTTACAGATGACGTGCTCTATAATGGCTACTACAAGTATTGTCTCCACCCTATGGGGAATAAAGACTAGATCATGGGGCATGATTGTCTATGCTATCTTATCATGTTGCTTTTGCTGGATATGACTATGGAACTAGCTTGTATTTGAACTAAGTGTGTGTGAGGGTCTCAAACTACTTTGCTTCTGCTATTTATGAACTCGTGTTGTAATAACTATGTGAACTCCGAATGTATGAGGTACTTGTGAACTACTTGTGAAATGGATGTAATATGTGGCTTGTTATGTGAATCACTACGATCTTGGTTGTATGCAAGTTGGTTTGAAATCCTTTGTGGTTTTCAGTTGACTACCGGGTTTATATGGGTTCAAGTATGACGGTTTGATCACTCCGGTGATTGCTTTCGTACTTATGCTCTTATAAATTGGTCGGTTCTATTACAGCTAGTATTGGAGCTAGATTCAACATTAAACATGTCAATATGTGTATTTAAAACAAAGGTTTTTGTTTGCAAAAATTAGTTTTGACAACTTATAGCTACTTATATATAGGTGTGTTCAAATATGAAATTTTATCTAAGTGTGTCAGTGGTCATATTCTCTATGCCCAAATAAGGACATTTAGGTGGCTTATTAAAGTAATGACTTTGGGGGGTAATTGCTTGCATTTTATTTCGTCGTCCATACGGCGTGCTATTGTATGGATGCCATCCACTTGGGTGGTAATGTATGGATCAATTGCCTCTACGCCCAGGTAAGTGTGAGTTATGAGAGCATGACCAGTCCAACAGTTAGTCTAGAGGAGAGTTAGTTGTGGTTACTGGAATATTTACATGTTACACACATGTATATATGAAGGTACTTAATTGTGGGTATATCTGTCGAGTAGCTTTGGATACCGAAGTATGTACATCTAGGATGTATATATGGAGAGTATCTTAGTTTACTGCTTTCATTGTATGCTTAATTATCTCTTGTGGTGATGGGCTGCAATGAATTTGTCTGTAGGTACACTAACAACGCAACGTGTAGCTCGACTAGATACGTATATGAGAGAATGTATGTATGCCACCGTCTATGTCGCTAGAATTTTAATTTTTTCTTAAGATTCATGAGGATGTACGGAACGTGCATGCATCATGTTCACTCATGCCATTATATTTTTGCATCACTTCCCTCCCTTATCTTTAATTATTCTATTATATATTTCTTATCCTGTAAGATAATCCTCTCACACCCAAATTGCAATGTTACTACAGATGGCCACACCAGCACTACCGCCCAAGAGCAGCACATTCCTACACATGTTTGGTACTCCAACCCTGTTGTGGAGGGTGCTACATTCAGTGGGATATGTGGAGCCACCTCATTATACTTGGAAATAAGGGGAGGCTGAAGGAGGGTTGCTGTGGTACTGATGTTGAGGTGGTTGTCCTACCTCACGCAAATAGACCCCAGTGGCTTGGTTGGAGCGTTAAAGCTGATGGACAAACCCCTTGGGAAGGACGCGCAGGATGGCAGCTTTAGAAGTGCTAGTTGATATTTGTCAAAAGTTTGGTGACGAGTTGACTAACAAACCAGCTGAGTCCATTCCTCGAGTAGCCTCATCTGAAGGCAGTCTGGCTGAACTTTGAGGATGATCCCTTGGTTATGACTGAGGCAGAGCGGGCACAGAGTTCAGGGGCCAGCCATGAGTGCTATGATGGTGGTTCTGAAGATGTTCCAGGATCGCCAGGGCACTTATGTTAGTGCCTTGATAGCCCTTCGGCAGGCACTGAATGCACGGCGCAAGTGGAAGAAGCATGCGCACAAGTATGGTAATGAGCTTAGGACAGCTCAAAATGATATATGTGATCTTATGAGTGCTTTGGAAAACCACAGGCAATAGTTTGTACATGCTGTTAGGGAAAGAGATGCGAACCATGATCATGTCATGCAGTTGACTCATGAGCGAGATGATGGCATAGACTTAGATGCCAATGTTGTCATAGTAACTGAAGCTGAAGAAGATGAAGAGGAGGAACTCGATCCTATCGATGATGAAGATGGTGAAGGAGTGATCAATGCTGACACTGATGAAGATGTGTAGTTTAGCTGTAGCACTAAGCTAGATGCACTAGTTCTTATCTTTTGCTTTCTTCTAGAAGAACATGTAACTTAATTTCAGTTAGAGACTTGGATGTAATCTCTGGATGTTTATCAGTCTTGATCTCATGTTGCTGCTTGGTGAGACCAAATCTCATGTGAATCTTTACCTGGTAATCACCTGGGTGGACATAAGGCATGTATGGAAATAACACAAGAGTCCCTTGCTCAGTTGTCTTCGACAATTAGGCTATGTTCTCTTATGTTGTGTTCTAATCTTTAGATCACCTCCTCATTGACTCCTAACCTTGTGACTACCTTTACTTGTTATCCCTCCTTTGCATAGTGCTTGTTCTTACGACCCAATCTATGCACTTGAAATTTCACTTTGGGTGTGTGATCAGTAATGGTGTTATGAGTAGCAACTACAGTGCCGTGATGAAACCGAGAGCCTCCTATGGCGTGCGACACAAGGTTGTGCTGCTCGGCATGTGCTGGTATTGAGGTTTCTAGTTATGATCCCTTACCAAACTACACCGATGTGTTATTTTCACATGAGCTCTTCCTTGATTATTTCTCCATATCTACTCTAAGGATACTTATATCTGACCTAACATAGTAGAGTTTCCTTCTGAAATTGCAAAGAAGATAACCTTTGAAGAGCAGGTCACCGACATAAACATTGGTAGACTACAAGAGGTGGTAGACAAGTGACTCTTCATGACTATTTCTATAAGGATGTCGATCCTCTAGGGAGCAACTTATGTCAACCCTGTTGGATCAGAACACTACACAATATTTAAAAGTTGGACAAGTTATTAGTTGGATAATAAATGGACCAAGATATTATGTCCTATGATGGGTCACCTAGTGCATATGAGCTTTCTATCTTAGCCTTGATCTTTAGGTGCAAGATGATCAACCGACCTTCTTTGGTGTGACCCCTTTTGCTGACTTCAATGGCGACCATCCATTATGCATCAACCTGTGATGATGGCTGTTAGCAGAATTGAAGATTCAATTGCATGAACTTTTTGAGAAGGGCCTCATTCGCCCTAGTTCATCACCATGGGGTTGTCCAACCATATTCGTGAAAAGAAGGACAAGTCACTATGCATGTGTGTGGATTATTGTCCACTCAATGCCAGTGACAATCAAGAACAAGTACCCATTGCCCCGCATTGACATTTTGTTTGATCAGTTGTCTAAAGCAAATGTGTTCTCCAAGATTGATTTGAGGTCAGGTTACCACCAAATCAAGATTTGGCCAGGAGGCATACCTAAGATAGCTTTTTTCACTAGGTATGGCCTTTATGAGTAGTTAGTCATGTCCTTTGGATTGATCAATGCTCCTACCTACTTCATGTACTTGATGAACTCGGTGTTCATGCCTAAACTTGACAAGTTCATGGTGGTGTTCATCGATGATATCTTGATTTATTCTGAGATGGCAGAAGAACATGTTAAGCATCTGAGAGTTATTTTATCCAGGCTACAAGAACATAAGATTTATGCCAAATTCAGTAAATGTGAGTTTTGGCTTAAGAAAGTACCTTTCTTGGGTCATGTGTTGTCTGATGAAGGAATTTTGGTTGATCCATCTAAGGTGCAAGAAGTATTGGATTAGAAAGCACCAACTTCAGTGCATGAGGTTAGAAGTTTCTTTGGTTTGGCTGGCTATTATCGTCGCTTCATTCTAGATTTCTCTAAGATAGCCAAGCCTAGGACCAGGTTGCTTCAAAAATATGTGAAGTTTCTTTGGACTCCAGAGTGTGAGACTACTTTTTGCACTTTGTGGAATTTGTTGACCTCAGCTCCTGTTTTGGCACAACCTGATATCGAGAAACCTTTTGATGTGTTTTGTGATGCATCAGGTACCGGTTTAGGATGCATCCTTAGGCAGGAAGGTGGAGTTGTTGCTTATGCCTCGTGTTAGCTAAGAAAGCAAGAAACCAATTATCCAACTCATGATCTAGAGTTAGTTGTTGTTGTTCATGCCTTGAAGATTTGGAGGCATTACCTACTCGATAATGTGTGTCATATCTATACCGATCATAAAAGTCTCAAGTATACCTTCACTCAACCAGAATTGAACATGAGACAGAGAAGATGGCTAGAGCTGATCAAAGATTATAATTTAGAAGTCCATTATCATCCGGGTAAAGCAAATGTTGTTGTCCGACGCTTTGAGTAGAAAATCTCATTGCAATTCTCTCTTGGAAGCAGATTACCATTTGGCACATCTGTTGCACCTTGCTGTATTGCACAGTATTACTCTTAGTTGCTCACTGGAAAGCAAAATCATCGAGCTTCAAGACACCGATGTGGGTGTGTTCCACATAAAAAGGAAGATGAAAGAGCAAGAAACAAAACACTTCTAAGTTGATGAGAAGGGTGTTCTATGGTTTAAGGATAGACTTGTAGTACCGAAGGACAAGGAGCTTAGAAACCAAATTTTAGAGAAAGCTCACTCATCCAAGTTATCTTTCCACTCGGGAAGTAGAAAAGTGTATCAAGACTTGAAACCTCACTTTTGGTGGACCAAGATGAAGAAGGAAATCGCAGCTTATGTTGCAAGGTGTGACAATTATTGTAGAGTCAAAGCAATTCACTTGAAGCCTACTAGACTTCTTCAACCATTGTCTATACCAGGATGGAAATGGGAAGAGATTAGTATGTATTTCATTGTTGGACTTTTCCCTACCCAAAAGAATTTGAATTCTATATGGGTAATGGTGGATCTTTTAACGAAGTCTATTCAGTTTCATACCAGTTAGAATTGACTATCGACCGAGTGACTATGCTGAGTTATATTTTAATTAGATAGTACGTCTCTATGGTGTTCCTAGAACCAATTGTATCTAATAGAGGACCTCAGTTCACTACTCAGTTTTTGGGAACATTTGCACAAGATGTTAGGCACCAATTTAGTCAGAAGTTCTGCTTATCATCCATAAGCCTCTAGATAGACAGAGCGGGTGAATCAAATATTGGAAGACATGTTAAGAGCTTGTGTCATATCTTCGAAAGGTTCATGGGATAAGTGGTTACCCTTGGCTGAATTTTCCTATAATAATAGTTATTAAGAGAGTATCAAGATGGCTCCATTCAAAGCATTGTATGGCCGCAAGTGTAGAACTCCTTTGAACTAGGTTGAATCTGGAGAAAGGAGATACTACGACATCGATTTCATCGAAGAGGCTGAACAACAAGTCCGTACTATCTAGAAACATATAGAAGCCGCTTAGGCTAGATAGAAAAGCTATGCGGATAGAAGAAGGAAGCCATTGAGTTTGAAGTGGGTGATCAAGTTTATCTAAAGGTATCACCGATGAAAGTTGTGCAACAATTTGGAGTAAAAAGGAAGCTTGCACCTAGATATGTAGGCCCATACCTAATCATAGAGAAGAGTGGGAGAGTAGCCTACAAGATAGAGCTACCTTATGATATGAGAGCTATCTACAATGTTTTTCATGTCTCTCAATTGAAGAAATATCTCCGTGTTCCCAAAGAAAGAGTTTCACTTAGAAATATCAAGTTGACATTAGATCTATCCTACGAAGAAAGACTGGTGTGGGTTATTGATACCAAAAAGAGTTTCACCTAGATATGTTCCTAGAACCATGTGGTCAAGTTTTACAAGGTTATGTGGAGTAATCAGGGTAGTGAGAGCGATGCAATGTGGGAACGGGAAGATTATTTAAAGGATGTATACCCTATCTTTTATTCAAAATAATATGCTTTTCAAATCTTAGGACAAGATTTTTATAAGGGGGGAGGGCTATAACACCCTAGGTGTTTGGCTTCCACATTTGCACTTGCATTTCATAAACATGAGCATCATTCATCCATTCATGAGCTTAGATTGTTTGGAACATGCTTTTGAAACATTGTAACATATGTTTATATTCCATGTGTGTTTGTTTTATGAAATGGATAGTGTGCAACACTCAAGTGCAACATGTGCAACTCACTCTTGAAACATGTCACATACTTTAGTGAAACATGGTTAGTTAGTACTATGCAACAAACTCATGAAACATGGCTTTGAAACAAAAGTAGCAATTCACTTGTTTTTCCTTGTTTCAATGCATGTGATGCTCGATTTTAGTGTGATCAATGTGTGGTGTGGTTAATTATCACCTAAAACACCTTGACTACACTTAGGATGTCTAATGGAACAATGTTTATGTTAATGACTTTGCCTAATTATGCTTCTAGGGTTTAGTTTGATTAGGTGCTCCTCTTGAGTGCTTTCGTTTGACTAAACTAGAACAGTGCCATAGAGTGTTTACATGTCTGAGCAACCTAAAGCAAAGTTGTAGCCAATTATATATGGAACAAACTTTGTTTAGAGGTCAAGTCATGAAAATGTGTGGAACAGCCCCAAACATGGCCCACAAGTTAGATTTGGATGCTGATTCAGCACTTAGAATTTTTCTAAGTCAAAAATCGAATTCCAGTTTCATCGGCTCAACTTTGGCATGATTTTACTCTACATTGGTTGAGAATTAGACTATGATCCTTTAATAGGAATTGTAGCTGGTATATAGCGCTTCAATTGTTGTTAAGATTGTTTGCACTGAAGAGCCACGGTTTAGGAGTTTGAACGTTGTGAAATCGCGCTGTCAGGCCGGTACCCCTTGCGCTGATGACTGAATCGCCTCGCGCTACAGTGCCGATCGTGTTCAGGATTTGAATGCCGCATGGCGTCGTGCGACGCCGTTGTGCCGCTCAGCCAGGCCACTGTTGAGCTGTAGCGTGGCACATCACACCCGAGCTCGCCCCTGATGCCCCTGCACTCTCTTTTCCCCGCCTCGCTGTCTCCTTCACCGTAGCGCTCACCCGCAGCAGCCAGCAGTAGCACCGAGCTCACGCCGTCGCCATTGCCAGCACCTAGCTCATGCCTCATCACTCAATCGCCACCGCAGCAGCTCCTCCGCCACCCTACAGCATCACCGCACCCGCATTGCTCGCTAAAGTTGCCCTGGTGAGCCATCGTGCCACTCGCGGACCTCGTTGGTGTTCCACCACCATGGCCGCACTGTATCTGACCACCACGGTTCACGTTAGTTGGTGCAATAGATTTGCTGTAGTCTATTGATTCTTAGTGTAACCTTGTATTGAGCCCTCACCGCTAGCTTCGGTGTCTCGCCAGTCATTCC
Organism: Miscanthus floridulus; assembly: GCF_019320115.1. Taxonomy (NCBI): domain Eukaryota; kingdom Viridiplantae; phylum Streptophyta; class Magnoliopsida; order Poales; family Poaceae; genus Miscanthus; species Miscanthus floridulus. The sequence continues at coordinate 64,401,733 of NC_089591.1, read as the reverse complement.
ATGCTGCCATGGCCGCCTGCCGTAGTCGATAGCTTCCGGCAATAGGTCTAGCTAGGTAGCTTAATCAGGTGTGGGATGTAGTGGGCATGCTTGTAGTACCGATGCCATCGCCGAAGAAGCCATCGTCGGCAAGCTCCATCGATCCCGCGCTGATCCCATGCCGTGCTCTGTTTTTTGTGCCGATGAGAGGCGGACCCTGGCTGACCGATGGACCCTAGTTGTCAGTGACTCAGTCAGAAAGGATAGTTCATTTATTTCTTGATTTACATGCAACTTTAGAAAAATCATAAGTGTAGTTATAGAGGTCCAATTTTGGTGAACCAAATTTTGTTGTGTTCCTTATGAAGTGTAGTATTTAGAAAACATATAACATGAACACTTATAGTAAAGTTTCTAGAAGAATTAAATTACAACTTAAAATGTGTTTTTAAATGAATATAAGCTTGTTTAATTCATGTCTAGAGTTCTAGTGCTCAAAAAATTAAGAAAATTGTATGGTGAGCTGTTCTTGATGAGTAAAAGCTCTAGTAAAAATTTGAGAGTCAGTGCATGAATAGTTTTGAGTTATGGATTTCCCTTTTATAATTAGGTCATCCTTGTGCGAATTTTAATAATTAATCTATGAATCCAATGATCATGAAATTTATTGGAGGTTGTTCCTGGTACCTTAGGGATGCTAAGAAAAATATTGCTTCTATTGTTTGACACTTTTCAATAGGGTTTCTAATTTAAGCCAAAATCAGCCTTACTGCCTTGTTATTTTTGTGTAGGATGTTTTTATTGGTAACTTTGGGTGAAATTCTTACAGGAGCCTACTTGGAGCATGTAGTATGAACTGTAATTTTTGTAGATTAAACTATGCAATTTTCATATATGTTCATTATTCCACTTAAATAACTAAATAATTAAGAAAGACATTAAAAGAAATGCTATTGGTGGTGAACACCTTACTTTTTCGTGATCTTATATCATGTGTGAATTTGAGATGCACTTGGTTTGGTTCAGAAATCATGTTTAGCACATAAGTAAATATTTAATTTTAGCATTTTTATAATTCTAGATAGTTTCTAGAAATTGGTGAATTAGGCTTTGTTAATGGTGTTTGCTGGGAATCATGTGAATATCAAAGTTGTAGTTAACTCGCTAAACTAGCCTATGTTAAAATTAGGGCATTTGGCCAAGTAGTTTAGGAGATATGACTGTTCTCAGTTTAAGTCCTAGTTTTGACTGCTCTCCTTGGCCTGGATTAGGCAATCACTGACAAGCTCGCGCAGCTGATCCTCAGTCATAGTCGGAGCTGGCCAGATCTTCTGAGCAGCCCTCATGGCCTATGAATTCTTGATTTTCAGTCACAGAAAGCGATGCCTCCTCGTCTACAAAGGTTGTCTAGGACTTGCTCGCTGATTTCTTCCTACCCATATACTGGCGAAAGCAATAAAGCACTAAGAAACGATGATGCTCAGACAGCGGCACTCAGATGATGGCGACAATGGCGACGGCGGAGTTTTGAAGACTAGGGTTTCAAGACAAAAGCAGGGTAGCAAAGAAAAGGAAGAAATAAGACCTTTAAATAGATTTTTACAGCAATAAAAACGTGGCCCACTAGGCTCATTTAAACACGGCATGAGAACGCAACGGTCCATTTCCCAACACAACTGACACAGCTAAAATGATGGACGACACACTTCTACACAAGGGTACAGTTCAACAGGCAGATTTCAGACTTATCCATCCAGCACCACGATAGAGTTATCATATTGCTACAAAAAGAACTCATCAACCATGAAGCAAAGAAGGGTTACCTCATAAGGAACACAAGAACTCGGTTCTTATAGAAAGAACTCGGGAATCTCATAAACAACCAGGACATCAGCAGAAAAAAGAATGACAACTCAGAAGACAAGATTGTTTCCATTATAAATGGCTTCAAAAAAAATACAAGATTACACATCTTACAAGACCCAACGAACTCGGTACTACGACGAGCATGGTAGCAAAAAGGAACCCGGACACAACTAGGCTCTAGGAACGACTATGTGTTCTAAATTGCTACTCGGTAGAACAAGCCACACTCGGCTACATTGTTTTCTTTAAAGGATGAACGCAGTACATCCGAGGCGGAAGTCAGCAGCATGGTGGGACAACATGGACCAAGGAAGGCCTATAGGCATCTGTCCACCCAAGTCTGGTGTGACACCGGATCAGGCGTTGATCTGCACCGGACAGTCATAGGGCAGGCAAGGGGGATCTACCCAGAACTGCTGGATGAAGGAACGTATCCCACATCACAAGACTTCCTCCAACTACCGCCACATACCTCCTGGTACAATGCCACTATGAGATTAGTCTACCTCTAACCTGTATCACAAGACTCCCTCCTAGCTACGACAAGATATACAAGAACTACATAGATATGCCCGAGGGCTGCTCTACTTCAGAAACTATCATATTCATGACTATGGAGATTTCAGACCACTGCAACAAAATGCTCGATGAATCAAAACAGCACACCAGGAGGGTATTTATAGACCAAAGAAGCGGTGCACATGGACCAGGAGCACCAATAGAACAAACCTAACAAAGGACACAGTGAAAAGACAGAATTCAATGAAAGAGGACTCAGGCGTGAAGGAACATTACTCAAGGACAAGCATATTCGAAAGGATATACCAACACTGTACAACTCGTGAACAAACAACATTTACACTCAACCACCATCATACAACTACATCTGACAACAGCAGACTACCAGAGAATATGCCAAGACCCTGCATTCCGAGTTCTTTTTGAATAAAAGAACCAGGATATACGCTCGGGGGCTACAACAGGAGAGGTTTTTAGTTCTTTGAACAACTTAGATTCAAGACCCTCCAACTCTTTGTTCCAAATAGTAAGAGGCTCAGGGGCTACACTCAGTGAGTGCACTTTTTTCAAGAAAAAAAGCGCACATCACTCAAAGACTTCTTCAAGACATCAGTTTTCAAACAACATAAGATTCAAGACCCTTCAACTTTTTGTTCCAAATAGCAAGAGGCTCGGGGGCTACACTCAGTGAGTGCCCTTTTTCTTCGAAAAAAGCGCACAGTCACCAAGAAGACTTCTTCAAGACTAGAGCACTTCAAGGCCTCATGACAAAAAGAATCCTGGACCGAGCTATATCCGAGTTCTTTTTGATAAATAACCCGGGTATATGCTCAGGAGCCCGTCGACGAAGAATTAGAACAATTTCAAGACAAGACCCTCTAGCTCCTTGTTCCAAATAGCAAGAGGCTCGGGGGCTACACCCAGATGGATGTACTTTTTCTTCAAAAAAGCACACACCACTCAAAGATCCCAAGAAGCTGCTACATGGTTTCACTCAGGAAAGCACTCGGACGACGCTTGTTCTTGCTCGGCAAGACCTGAAAGAACAAGATGAGGCTTCTAGAGCTCAACCATGAAGTGCTCAGGGGCTTGTCGATATAGGGACCCACAGGATACCCCACAGGGAAGGGAGAAGATCTAGTCTAACTAGGATTCTTTCCATGTAATCTTAGTAGTAGTATTATTCTATAATCCTACTAGGAACTCTCATTGTAAACCGACTAGGACTCTAGCCTCCTAACTATATAAAGGAGGGCAGAGTTCCTAGGAGAAGGGACTTAGATAACACAACACTTTACAATCAATCCAACGCAAAGGCTAACACCGACTGGACGTAGGGCTATTACTCGATCATGGTCGAGGGCCCGAACCAGGATAAATCGACTATCTCTTGCTTTTACCATCGAGTTCTGCATACATCGAAGCCCGAACAAACAGCCTCAGGTACCCCCATGGTAGGCTATCGGTGGTGAAACATCGACACTTTTCCCTCTTTACAATGGCAAGGCCCCGGCCCTCCCCATGTGCTCCGGCACGGCGAGTGGTGGCACTGGTGCTTACACCGGCCACACGGGACCCACGTCGACCTATCTATGAGGCCGCCACTCACCTAGGGTTCAATGTGATATGATGGGCGGTGGTTGCACAAGCTGAGACATCATAGAAGGACCTCTCCACTACGACAAGCACCCTATGGCAATGGTGATGGCGTTCAGGTGAGCCGCAGCAACAACAAGGCGGTAGGGGTAATGGATGAGCAATGACAACTCACCAGTGACCTTACCGACAAGCTAGCTTAGCCAGAGATGACCTGATCGAGGCTGGCCACATGCGTGCTATGAGGTGAATGGTGGACTGCAAAGGCACGGTCACGGCAGAGGTGAGGAGGTGACGCTAGAGCTATGACTAGCGTGTGCACATCGAAGAGGGAGCCAAGGCGAGCTAGTGGTGTAGAGGAATTGGAGCGGGGATGAGTGGCGGAGGCTGACCATGGCATGGGTGGTGACTGGGCCTTAACGGTACGGCAGCGGGCAAAGCTCCAAAATTGGAGCTTGGCGTGACGCGAGTCAAGGCAGGTTAGGGTCGGGTAGAGAGGAGGACATGAAGGTAGAGACGCGAGCACGAGGCATTGATGAGAGGTGCTCGCTCTCTGGCTTCACCGTGACGTGACATGACGGCAGCGAAAAATAGAGGGAGAAAGAGGGAAAGAGAGAGACGACACGTTAGGTGGGCTTGGCTCAGTCCATGCCTTGGTAGGACTTGAGCGGTGAGCATAGGAGGCCCACACGCTGGCGCTACGAACAACATGTGCGCACGTCCGACCGGCATGGCCCGCACGCCGTAGTGCCATAAATGGCATGGCGATGGCAGCTCGCCCACGTGTGCATAGCAGAGACGACATGCACAGGGCTAGCAACAACATAGAGATGCAGCAGACCGGCACAGACTCAATGTTGATGCGATGGCAGTGGCAGCATTGCGATGCAAGGAGTAGTGATGGATGCGATGGTAGTGTAGTGTGGGACAGGGCAGGTGGTAGCAGCAGTGGCTCCGCATGGCAGGCCAGCGACAGCCGAGCCATGGCCAAGCCAGAGGTGGCCACGGCCGGCCACGCATGGTAGCGTGCGCATGTGCATGCATGACCAACGCAGCGACGCCGAGCGCCCGAGTGCGGTGAACGCGACCACGTGCCAACCAGCCCAAAATCAGTAATGTGCACGAATTTTAAAGCGCTCGACACGACCAAACGGTTGCTCCTAAACCAAAACCGTCTTCACCATGCTCAAGATGGCACATAAGACTACCAAATCAAGCTATAACACTACACCACTCCTTAATCCAATCTCTCACAATAAATTGCTAAACATAACTGAAACACCCTAGGTGTTTGGCTTCCACATTGGCACTTGCATTTCATAAACATGAGCATCATTCATCCATTCATGAGCTTAGATTATTTGGAACATACTTTTGAAACAGTTGCAACACATGTTTATATTCCATGTGTGTTCATTTTATGAAATGGATAGTGTGCAACACTCAAGTGCAACATGTGCAACTAACTCTTGAAACATGTCACATACTTTAGTGAAACATGGTTAGTTAGTACTATGCAACAAACTCATGAAACATATGAAACATGGCTTTGAAACAAAAGTAGCAATTCACTTATTTTTTCTTGTTTCAATGCATGTGATGCTCAATTTTGGTGTGATCAATGTGTGGTGTGGTTAATTATCCCCTAAAACACCTTGACTACACTTATAATGTCTAATGGAATAATGTTTATGTTAATGACTTTGCCTAATTATGCTTCTAGGGTTTAGTTTGACTAGGTGCTCCTTTTGAGTGCTTTTGTTTGACTGAACTGGAACACTGCCATAGAATGTTTGCATGTCTGAGCAACCTAAAGCAAAATTGTATAAAATTATATATGGAACAAACTTTATTTAGAGGTCAAGTCATGAAAATGTGTGGAACAGCCCCAAACATGGCCCACAAGTCAGATTTGGGTGCTGATTCAGCACTATAGAATTTTTCTAAGTTAAAAATCGAATTCCAGTTTCATCGGCTCAACTTTGGCATGATTTTACTCTGCATTGGTTGAGAATTAGACTATGATCCTTTAATAGGAATTGTAGCTGGTATATAGGGCTTCAATTGTTGTTAAGACTGTTTGCATTGAAGAGCCATGGTTTAGGAGTTTGAACACTGTGAAATCTCACTGTCAGGCCGGTACCCCTCATGCTAATGACTAATCACCTCGCGCTACAGTGCTGACCATGTTCAGGATTCGAATGCTGTTGTGCCACTTGACCAGGCCACATCGAGCTATAGTGTGGCACATCAAGCCTGAGCTCGACCTGTGATGCCCCTGCACTCTCATTTCCTGGCCTAGCTATCCCCTTTGTCGTAGCGCTCGCCCATAGCAGCCGCAGCAGCGCCAAGCTCGTGCCGTCACCATTGCCAGCACCTAGCTCGCGCCTCATCGCTCAATCACCACCATAGCAGCTCCTCCACAACTCTACAGCATCACCGCATCCTCATTGCTCGCTAAAGTCGCCCGGTGAGCCATCGTGCCACGCGCGGACCTCGCCGGTGTTCCGCCACCGCGTTCCGTCGTCGTGCCCGCACCGTATCTGACCACCACGGTTCACGTTAGTCAATGCAATAGATTCATCGTAGTCTATTGATTCTTGGCATAACCTTGGATCGAGCCCTCACCGCCAGCTTTGGCATCTCACCGTCGTTCCGCACCGCCATGGCTGCCGCCGTAGTCGATAGCTCCAGCAATAGGTCTAGCTAGGTAGCTTAATCAGTGCAGGATGTAGTGGGCATGCTTGTAGTACCGACGCCGTCACCGGAGAAGCCACTGTCGGCGAGCTCCGTCGATCCCACGCTGATCCCACGCCTGTGCTCTATTTTTTGTGCCGATGACAGGCGGGCCCGGTTAACCGATGGACCCGGTTGTCGGTGACTCAGTCAGAAAGGATAGTTCATTTATTTCCTAATTTACATGCAACTTTAGAAAAATCATAAGTGCAGTTATAGAGGTCCAATTTTGGTGAACCAAAATTTTTTTTGTTCCTTATGAAGTGTAGTATTTAGAAAAAATATAACATGAATACTTGTAGTAAAGTTTCTGGAAGAATTAAATTACAACTTAAAATGTGTTTTTAAATGAATGCAAACTTGTTTAATTCATGTCTAGAGTTCTAGTGCTCCAAAAATTATGAAAATTGTATGGTGAGCTATTCTTGATGAGTAGAAGCTCTAGTAAAAATTTGAGAGTTAGTGCATAAATAGTTTTTGAGTTATAGATTTCCCTTTTATAATTAGGTCGTCCTTGTGCGAATTTTAATAATTAATCTATGAATCCAATGATCATGAAATTTATTGGAGGTTGTTCTGGTACCTTAGGGATGCTAAGAAAAATATTGCTTCTATTGTTTGACACTTTTCAATAGGGTTTCTAATTTAAGCCAAAATCAGCCTTGCTGCCTTGTTATTTTTGTGTAGGATGTTTTTATTGGTAACTTTGGGTAAAATTCTTACAAGAGCCTACTTGGAGCATGTAGTATGAACTATAATTTTTGTAGATTAAACTATGCAATTTTCATATATGTTCAATATTCCACTTAAATAACTAAATAAATTAAGAAAGGCATTAAAAGAAATGCATTGGTGGTGAACACCTTACTTTTTGGTGATCTTATATCATGTGTGAATTTGTGATGCACTTGGTTTGGTCAAAAATCATGTTTGGCACATAAGTAAATATTTAATTTTAGCAGTTTTTATAATTCTAGATAGTTTCTAGAAATTGGTGAATTAGGCTTTGTTAATGGTGTTTGCTGGGAATCATGTGAATATCAAAGTTGTAGTTAACTCGCTAAACTAGCATGTGTTAAAATTGCAAGTGAATAACTTGTTTGCTTGATATGCGTTGATGTGATGAGTTAGATGCTAGGCTAATTAAAATAACTTGTTAGTTGCAGGTGCTAGACCTCTTACTGAAGGATGAACAACTTTATCTTAGGTTGTTAGAGCTTGGTGAGTGTGTAGTTCTTGTTTTCTAAAAGAGATATGTACCTACTCAGTAAAATAGATGTTAATCTTGTATCATCATGTCTTTCATGCGTTCATCTTTACATGGCTATACATTTCATCATCTCCTTCCATCTCTTGTGCATGCATGATTCTTATACTATGCATATGAATGCAATAGGTGTTCCAGGAGAGAGTCACACTTCTAGAATTTGAGCAAGGACTTTCGGAGGAGCAGCAGCAAGCTCAGGAGCAGGAGGTGCAGGCCCCCGAAGAAGGAACCAACGAAGAAGTTCTTGAGTGTCCTGATCACCTCCTATCATCTTTCCTAAAAGGCAAGCCCCGGAGCATTCTAAGTCTCCTATGTTTTGAAAATGGTTACTTTGAGTATCTTTAATTGTTGATGCATTAAATGATAGGCATTTGATGCAAACACTTGTTGCATATATATATATATCTATTCCTTGTCCAGTAAACATACCCTGAATCCTATTTAGGTCTAGGAGCGATTCAAAGCTTAGCCTTGCTTAGACCAGTAAAAGTTAGGTGATTTCCTATCACCTGTAAGTTAGGATGATGTCTGGTCATGGTTGGCTATATTTGCTATCATGGAAATAACCATGTGTTAATAATGAATGGAGACTGGGCGGGATGTTGATATAGAAGCAACAAGGCAAGGAGGTCTTAGGGTGTAAATCTATCCCCTGTCTGTGTTGGTTAAGGACCAATTCACTGTATGTCCTCATGTCATGTTGAACGCAGCCTTAACACTTAGCTGGCCAGATAATTTATTCCGACCATGAAGCCGAGTAGCTCAACTCAGGCCAGGAGAACGAGCAGTTCCGCGCACTCTAGATGGTAGTAAGGATGTGTGGAGAGCCATTGGCGTAAGCCCTAAGGACGGGTTAGAGTCCCAATCACCCTTGGCAGAGTAGTTCTCTGATTGTGCGGCGTTGATCGTACCCGTGATTTTTAATTTGGTTCCTGAGTTGTACCAAATGTGACTTGATTGCGACCCTGATGGGGGAAGCATGGTTTGTGTTAGGAATACCACTCCAACTGGATAGAAATCAATTTGAATCACCGTCTCTCCTGGATAGTGAGAACTTGACTGAGCAGCGGCAACGTAGATTCACTAAATTTAAAGATATGGTTAAATGATGATGATGATAATGAGCCATGAAATACCTGATATGGTTATTATTGTTTGCAACTTAATCAAGTGATTGATTAGTACATGTGCTAATATAGATGGTAGGTAATGGCTAAAAGTCATGGCTAGTACAAGTGAATAATGCTAATGATTACTCAAGCTTTTATGCAAAAAGGTTGTCCAGCAAGATCCACTGATAAAGCCTTGCATACTCCTTGGTGTCATTTATTTTTGGTTTATGACGGGTAAGTCTACCTGAGTACATTCTCGTACTCAGGGTTTATTCCCCCTTGTCGCAGATGACGTGCTCTATAATGGCTACTACAAGTATTGTCTCCACCCTACGGGGAATGAAGACTAGATCATGGGGCATGATCATCTATGCTATCTATCATGTTGCTTTTGCTGGATATGACTATGGAACTGGCTTGTATTTGAACTAAGTGTGTGTGAGGGTCTCAAACTACTTTGCTTCCGCTATGTATGAACTCGTGTTGTAATAACTATATGAACTCCGATGTATGAGGTACTTGTGAACTACTTGTGAAATGGATGTAACATGTGGCTTGTTATGTGAATCACTACGATCTTGGTTATATGCAAGTTGGTTTGAAATCCTTCATGGTTTCAGTTGACTACCGGGTTTATATGGATTCAAGTATGACAGTTTGATCACTTCGGTGATTGCTTTCGTACTTGTGCTCTTATAAATTGGTCGGTTCTGTTACAATAACAACGTCTAACAGTCGATAGACTTGAAAATTTACTAAGTTTTAGAGCTAAATTTGATTTCCATTTGTGATTTCTAAGCTAGTGGAAATATTAGCTAGTAATATCATTTTTCGACTACAAGTATTTCACTGTCATCTACAAAGTTTGTACTTCCAACTTTATTAATGTGACACATATATATTTTCTATAGCATTTTTGCTTAATAAAAATTGGTTTTAAACCCTAAGTGATATAACATGACTATCAAATCAACTTTTGTTTCACATTTTAGTTGATCATTTTGAGTTACAGAAATTAAGCTACACACATTATCACATGCATTAACACATAAACATGGTGTTGGATTCTAACTTCCCCCACCAAATCTAGGCGGTGGCATCCTTCCCAGAACTTCCTCCCTAATATAACATGGATCCTCAAACTTACTGTAAGTCACTTGCAGTAAAGATGCTGGAACTATGCTGCTACACTATGGGCTGGATTTTTAGTCAATAATCATGGGGATTGTTAAGAATCAAGCATCACTCGAAGATGAAATTAGTAGGTTTCATTTAAACAAAGAAGATAGTTGGGTTTATCAAATCAAACCTGAACATTAATATATTTGAAGACCTATAGCATTGACAAAGAGGATTGTAAGCATTAACTAATTGTAGGTCACGTTCTAACCAAATCTTTCTTCTTAAAACACTTATGTACTATCTAAATGGTTAGTTAAGATGAAATTCTATTAAGAAATGAAGCAATGAACAAAGATACACACGCACACAGATATATATGCAAGCATTTACATTACCTATTTATTTAGTGCAATGATCTTTTAAGTTTACACGAGAATGAACAAACACACATCTCATGGGTTGAATAAAATGGTATATGAAAATCTTACATAAATTGTTGACTATGAAGATCAAGTTAGGACTTTCAAGTTACTCAGGATGTGTACCAAACTGCATCCAAACTCCAGCAAACAGGATTGCCCAAAAGGCATCGTTAGCGTTATTAGTTTCTCATTTATTGCAACAAATTAGTTAAAGAACAGAAGTAGTAATACATAGTCAAACATAAGTCCAATAATAGTAAGCCTAGTTGCAAAAGTTATTAGTTTATTATGTTAGCTTCTGTACATGATGGCATTTTAGATGATCATAAACTGTCAACTATCTAAAACTAAGCACTGAAATGCCCTACTATCGATCCATGTGCAAAAAACATATAAGCAAGGAAGAACTAAATAAGGCATTTTAGAGGTCTAGCAAAGGATTATGTTATATTATCAACTAATAAACAAGCACTAGAATACTACTAGAGGATCAGTCTAATGGACTGCTGTAGGGTTGTCTTTTTGTCTTTCTTAACTAGGTGATCCAGTGTCTATGTAGTGGTGTGGGGGGGGTCATTTTTATGTATGACTCCCTTTTTCTTCTATTAATACAAAGATACGCAACTCTCCTACGTGTTCGAGAAAAAAAACAAGTACAAGGCAAGTTGTGATTGCTTCTCTATATCATGAAGATTTTTGTGCTGCTCTCATTCTTGTTAGCCCATAGGATCACCGGCTCAGGTGAGTGAACCACTCACTAGTCTTGTCGAGCACCCGCTAGTGTTGCCGAGCACCCACTAGGCCACTAGCTAAGCCGACCACGAACGAGCATTGTCCGTCCCCACACACTATGGCCATAGATTGAAGAAGAGAGAGAACACAGCATACACACAGTACAAGAACACCAGCGTTGGCCGAAGCCCTGTATGGGAGATGGCAAATATGAACTCTCTTTACTGAGTTGCCGTGGTCGTCTATTTATACAACTCTATCCATCTAGTCCTAATACAGTGCATATGCTGCAACAGTAACTAGATAACACAGCAGGACTGACTTTTGCACCTATCCCTGTATGTGGCTATAATACGGCAGGTGAGCCATTCGGTGCCTACCTCTCTAGCAGCTATAGTACCACAGTAGGGGGCCATTTCGACGCTGCCTTTCCTTGCTGTGTGTTCACACAAGGAAGTAGTAGATTATTCTAACAATTCTTTCCCTAATCCTACTGCTATCCCATATACCCCCTCTAGACCGATCATCCTTTCAGCTCTATGAGTCGAAAACGTCCGAGCAGCTTGGTGAGGACGTCCGTGAGTTGCTGACTAGTTTTGACAAACTCAATGATGATCTGCCCTCTATCGATGTGAAGTTCCACTTCCTCAGGGACTATATCGATGGAGGGCAGATCATCATCAAGTTCTAACAAAGAGGAGACGGTCTCCAAGTACCTCCACTTTGTGTTAGCAAAGTACATCCAGATCGCTCTCTCCATAGAGATGACGTTGGACTTGTCCACCCTCACCATTAAGGATGTGACAGGCCGTCTGTGGGCGGTGGATGAGCACCTAGAGCAGGCGACATCAATGAGGGACAATGGCAAACTGCTGCTGATAGAAGAGGAGTAGGCTACTCGGAGGGACTCTGGGAAGACAGCCTCCTCCAGCCGCTGGTGGTGATGGCAAGCGTCGTGGCAAGGCTTCCGAGAAGAAGAAGAAAGCACATCGACCCCAATGCCTGTTGGCACTATGGGAAGATGGGCCATTGGGCATGTGAGTGCCCAAATCACAAGTAGGAGAAGAAGGCTGAGGCTCATCTAGCGCAAGCTGATGATGAGGATGATGCCACTATCCTGATGGCGACATTCTGTGCACTGCACAACATCAAGGCCGATGAGAAGGAGGAGGTGATGACGGTAGAAGGACCTAGGAAGGCCCTAAAGACTGTCAACCTCGACGAACCACATGCCCAAGTCCACCTCAGACATGTGGGCGCCGACCAGGAGCAGCGGTTGTATCTGGACTCTGGTGCCAGCAACCACATGATGGGCTCCAAGGCATCCTTCTTCAAGCTCGACGATGATGTTACCGGTACGATGAAGTTTGGTGATGGCTCAAGGGTGGCTATCCAAGGGCGCGTCACCATCATCTTTAGGTGCTAGAACGAGGAGCACCACATGCTAACATATGTATATTACATCCTGCAGCTGCATTCTAGCATCATCAGCATTGGTCAGCTGGATGAGCACGATAGCGAGGTACTAGTCAAGGATGGAGTCCTTAGGATCAGGGACCCAGAGTAGTGACTTCTCACCAAGGTGAAGAGGTCCTAGAACTAGTTATTTCTACTCAACCTAAAGATAGAGCAGCCGGTGTGCCTGACGGCAAGGCAGCATCGAGGAACCATGGATGTGGCATGCCCGGTTCGGACATCTCAGCTTCGACACGTTTGGTCAGGCTAGAGAAGATGGTCTAAGGGCTAAACCACATCAAGCATGAAGGTGAGCCGTGTGACAGCTGCCTAGCCAGGAAGCAGAGGAGGCTACCATTCCCAAAGGTAGCCAAGTATTGCGTGAAGGACTGCTCTCGAGCTCATCCACAGCGACCTCTATGGGCCGATCATGCCTACTACAAACTGGTGGTCAGTGGTATTTCCTCCTACTCATGGATGATTGCAGTCGCTACATTTGGCTGCAACTCCTGATGAGCAATGGTGAATGTGGCGGCGATGATCAAGAAGTTCAAGATGTGTATGGAGGCCAAGAGCGGCAAGAAGCTCCATGAGCTGAGGACTGATCGCGGTGGCGAATTCACTTTGGTGGAGTTCACTACGTACTGCGTGGATCAGGGTGTGGTGCGACACCACACCATGTTGTACTTGCCATAATAGAATGGCGTGGTGGAGAGGCAGAACCAGACGGTGGTCGACATGGCTCGATCCATGATGAAGGCCAAAGGCATGCCAGCAAGGTTCTAGGGTGAGGCGGTGACCATGGCGGTGTTTATCCTCAAGCGCGCTCCAACTAAGGCCCTGACGGGCAAGACACCATTCAAAGCTTGGTATGGGCGCAAGCTGAGCGTGTCCTTCCTCCGGACATTCGGCTATATCGGCCATGTTAGGAATATGAAGCCAAACCTCACCAAGCTAGAGGATAGGAGCACACCGATGGTGTTCCTAGGATATACGGAGGGTACCAAGGCATACCGTCTCTATGACCCATGTGGAGACAATGTGCTTGTCTCGCGCGACGTCGTGTTCGACGAGAAGGTGGCTTGGGACTGGACCAGTCTGAGCACGGGGGAAGCTGGTGGCTTCACTAGCACCTTCGTCGTCAAGCACTTGGTCATCCACGGGGGTGGAGATGCTGGGGAAGAGGTGCCGAGCACTCGAGGAGGGGTGCCGAGCACTCTAGCAATAGAGCCGAGCACTCCTAGGGCAGTGCCGAGCACTTCGGGAGGGATGCCGAGCACTCCAGGAGGGATGACGAGCACGCTAGGAGTGGCACTGGGAGGTTCTGCAATGGTGATGACCACTCTAGGACAGGTGCCGAGCACTCCTAGGGTGGAGCCAAGACATCTTGTAGTGGTGCTGACCACTCCAAGACTGAGGCTAAGCACTCCTACAATGGTGCTGAGCACTGTAGGAGTAGTAACGAACTATCCAGAAGTAGTGTCATGCACTGCAACTAGGGTGCCAAGCACTCAAGGTGTTGTGCCAAGCACTCCAGCAGAATAGGGAACTCCATCGATGCCGATCGAGTTCACCTCACCTCCCGATGACATCACTAAGTCCATGGATGCCTTCCACGAAGGTGAGGAGGTGTGATTCCGTAGGCTAGACGAAATCATTGGCAGCACAGGACCCTCAGGACTGGTTGGTTGGCTGCTCAATGAGCAAGAGCTACTGCTCATTAGTGCTGAGGAACCACCCACATTCGTGCTAGCCGAGCGCGACGGAAACTAGCGACAGGAGATGCTGAAGGAGAAGCAGGCGTTCGAGGAAAACGAGACATGACAGCTCATCGATCCACCTCTAGGATGCCATCTGATCAGCCTAAAGTGGGTGTACAAGGTCAAACGGGATGAGCTCGGTGCCATTGTCAAGCACAAGGCAGTGCCTCGTCGCCTGAGGCTTTGTTCAGCATGAGGGCATTGACTTTGAGGAAGTCTTTGCGCTAGCAATACGCATAGAGTCTATCCGTTTGCTACTAGCCTTGGTAGCAGCAAAGGACTGGCGTGTCCATCACTTGGATGTTAAATTGGCCTTCCTCAATGGTGAGCTGGCGGAGACGATCTTTGTCAGGCAACCTCTAGGTTTCACCATCAAGGGAGAGGAGCACAGGGTGCTCTGACTACGCAAGGAGCTCTATGGGCTGCGGCAGGCCCCACAAGCATGGAACACCAAGCTTGATGCCATGAGGGCGAGCTTGGGTTTCAGTGGTGCGCAACCGAGCACGTGCTCTACATGCGGTGACAGGGGGAAGGAGGAGCTCATCGTTGGCGTGTATGTGGACTGACTTGATCATCACGACGCGCGCAAGGAGGACATCAACAACTTCAAGCGCGAGATGGCGGCTCGTTTTTGAATGAGCGATCTCAGCACACTCTCCAACTACCTCGGCATCGAGGAGAGACAAGGGAAGGAGGAACTCATGCTCGATCAGAGTGCATATGCCTCGAAGCTGTTGGACCAGAGCGGCATGGCTGAGTGCAAGCCATGCATGACTCCAATGGAGGAGCGGCTGAAGCTGATGAAGGCCAGCACCGCGGTGAAGGTGGATGCAACACTCTACTAGAGCATCGTTGGCGGTCTACGCTACCTAGTCCACACGAGGCTGGACATTACGTTCGTCGTGGGCTACATTAGTCACTTCATGGAAGATCTTAGAGAGGATCACTGGGTTGCGGTGAAGCGGCTACTGTGCTACGTCAAGGGGATGGTGGATAAAGAGATCATCTTTCCCAAGACCGGTGGAAGTAGGCTGTAGCTCACTGTGTTCAGCAATGCAGACATGGCGGGGGACATCGACGGACGATAGAGCACCTCTGGCGTGGTCGTCTTCCTTGGGTCGGCCCCTAATTTCTTGGCTATCGCTAAAATAGAAGGTGGTGGTGCTATCTACGTGTGAGGCAGAGTACGTAGTGGCGGCCACAGCGGCAGTGACAAGTTGTGTGGCTACGCCGGCTCCTAGGCGAGTTGACCGGCATGGAAGCTCACCCACTAGCACTGATGGTGGACAACCAGCCCGCCATCACCCTCGTGAAGAATCTGGTTCTACACGACCGACACAACAGTGCCACTGCTATCACCCATCTCCGAACCACCCATCATCGCCAGCGGTTAGTCTGGCGACTGGCGCTTCTATGGCTCTGATACCACTTGTTAGCCTACAAGATCACTGGCTCAGGTGAGTGAACCACTCACTAGTCTTGTCGAGCACCCTACTAGCTAAGCCGACCACGAACGAGCGTTGTCCGTCCCCACCACTATGGCTAGAGGTTGAAGAAGAGGGAGAATAGAGCATACACACACAGTATGAGAACACCAGCATTGGCCGAAGCACTGTATGGGAGATGGCAAATCTGAACTCTCTTTACTGAGTTGCCATGGTGTTCTATTTATACAACTCTATCCATCTAGTCCTAGTACAGTGCATATGCTGCAATAGTAACTAGATAACACAACAGGATTGACTTATGCGCCTGTCCCTGCATGTGGCTACAGTGCGGTAGATGAGCCATTCGGTGCTTGCCTCTGCAGCGGCTACAGTACCACAATAATGGAGCCTTTTCAACGCCGCCCTTACTATGTGTTCACACAAGGAAGTGGTAGATTATTCGAATAATTCTTAAGAATGTTATCTGCACTGAGCTGAGGATATGAATAACTGAACTGCTCTAATAGAACCTGAATCTATCTCAAGCCAGGTGCTCTGCCGCTAAACAAAAGCATCTATTTCTGTCTGAACTAGTTGTTGCACCTGAATAACAAACCCCCAATCCCAGGTGCACCTGCACTACTAGTTGTTGACCTGCTATGAACTGAAGAAGAATAGAATAGGAGCAGCGAAAAAAGCGATATGAACTCCAATAAGCTTTTACCCTAGTTGTGCCTACACAACTGCTGCCACCTACTCCAGCAATGACCCATCTCAGGAAGACAAGCACTAACTGGACATCTCAAGTACCTGATAGCATTCAACCTTTGGTTTTCAAACAAAAAAATAGATAAGCATTTTAGTGCTTTTATTGAGAAAAAAAGATAACACGAGACACACTAACTTGTCTCTACGAGATAAGAAATAATTGGACATCACATGTACCTTATTAGCATTCAGCTTTCAGTTTCAAAAAAAGATAAGCATTAATCTGAGATGATAGATCACCTAGCTATACATCAGACAAACACCAAAGTTTCAATAAGAAATTAGGTTACTGAATAATTTAAAATATGCATGTAATAAAAATATTATTGTTGAGAAAATGAGTACCTGGTAACAAGAGCAATTGGAGTACCCGAGGTTGCTGTCCTTTTCAAAGGATACTAGAATTTCTGTCAAGGATGTGCTGAATGTTAGAATAAACTACCGTTTTCTTTGTGTGAACACAGCAAGGGAAGGCGATGCCAAAAAGGCCCTCTGCTGTGATACAGTAGCCGCTGCAGGTGCAGACGCCACACGGCTCACCTGCAGCACTGTAGCCACATGCAGAGGCCGGCGTAGAGTTAGCCCTGTATGGTATCTAGTCACTGTTGTAGTAGGGTAGCTGTACTAGGACTAGATGGATAGAGTTGTATAAATAAACTACCATGGCAACTCAGTAAAGAGAGTTCAGATTTTCCATCTCCCATACAGGGCTTCGACCAACACTGGTGTCTTGTACTATGTGTGTATACTCTGTTCTCCCTCTTCTTCAACCTCTAGCCACAGTGGTTGGGGACAGGACAATGCTTGTTTGTGGTCGGCTTAGCTAGTGGGTTCTCGGCAACACTAGCGGGTGCTCAGCAAGACCGGTGAGTGGTTCACTCACCTGAACCGATGATCCTATGGACTAACAAGTGGTATTAGAGTCGTACAAGTGCTGTCGCTAGACTAACCGCTGGCGATGATGGGCAGGTTCAGGAGATGGGCGACAGTAGTGGCACTAGTTGTGGCTAGCCCAGCCACTGACCAGAGGTTGTTGTTCACACGATGCGGGAGGTTAGCGGCACCTAGTTGGCCGATGCTGACTCGCACCAACTATAGAGAGTGGTCGGTGACCATGAAGGTCAAGCTCAGAGCCCGATGACTCTAGAATGCTATTGACAAGGGCACCGACAATGAGAAAAGATGACATGATAGCGTTGGAGGCTATCCTCGCTGCTATACCAATGGAGTATAGGGAGCCATTGGGGGTGAAGAGCTCTACTAAGGAGGCATGGGAGGCTATTGCGACAATGCGCGTCGGTTTCGACCAGTACAAAGAATGTGATGGCCCAGCTTCTAAAGCAGGAGTACGCCAATCTCAAGTTCAAGGATGGTGAAACAGTGGAGGACTTCTCCCTCTACCTGCAGATGCTCATCAGCAAGCTCAAGAGCCACTGGCATCACCATCGATGAAGAAGAGGTGGTCTCCAAGTACTTCCACTCCATGCTAGCAAAGTACATCCATATCGCTCTCTCCATAGAGACGATACTAGACTTGTCTACCCTCACCATTGAGGATATGATAGGCTAGCTGCGGGCGTTGGACAAGCGCCTAGAGCAGGACGACAGCAATGAAGGACAGCAAGAAACTCCTACTAATGGAAGAGGAGTGGGCTGCTCGGAGGAACTCTAGGAAAGGCAGCCTCCTCTAGCCACGGGGGTGATGGCAACCGCTGCGGTAGGGCTTCTTCGGAGAAGAAGAAGCAAGGTCGACCCCAATCACCTGTCGGCGCTGCGGGAAGATGGGCCATTGGGCATGGGAGTGCCCAAACCGTAAGCAGAAAAAGAAGGCTTAGGCTCATCTAGCGCAAGCCGATGATGAGGATGATGCCACTATCCTGATGGCGAATGTTCTGTGCACTGCACTGACATAGAGGCCAAGGAGAGGGAAGAGGCGACGACAGTGGAAGGACCTGGAAGGCCCTGAAGACTGTCAATCTCGACGAACCACGCACCCAAGTCCACATTGGACATGTGGGCGCCTGACCAGGAGCAGCAGGTGGTATCTAGACTCAGGTGCCAGCAACCACTATGATGGGCTCCAAGGAATCCTTCTCTAAGCTCGATGACAATGTTACCGGTACAGTGAAGTTTGGTGACTAGCTCAAGGGTGGCAATTCAAGGGTGCGACACTATCATCTTTAGGTACCAGAATGGGGAGCACCATGCGCTAACAGATGTATATTACATCCCACAGCTGCGTTCCAGCATCATCAGCATTGGTCAGCTAGATGAGCGTGGTAGCGAGGTACTGATCAAGGACGAAGTCCTTAGGATCAAGGACCAAGAGCAGCGACTTCTTATCAAGGTGAAGAGGTCCCTGAATCGGTTGTACCTGCTTGACCTGAAGGTAGAGCAGCCAGTGTGCCTAGTGGCAAGGCACTCCGAGGAACCGTGGATGTGGCATGCCTAGGTTCGGACATCTCAGCTTCAACGTGCTTGGTCGGCTGAAGAAGATGGTCCGAGGGCTATCCCGCATCAAGCATGGAGGCGAGCTATGTGATAGCTTCCTGGCTGGGAAGTAGAGGAGGCTACCTTTCCCAAAGGCGGCCAAGTATCACATGAAGAACGCTCTCGAACTCAGTCCACGGTGACCTCTACGGGCCGATCATGCCTGCTACAAACAGTGGTTGACGGTACTTCCTCTAGCTCGTGGATGATTATAGTTGCTACATGTGGCTGCTACTCCTGATGAGCAAGGATGAAGCAACGGCGGTGATAAGAAGTTCAAGATATGCGCGGAGGCTAAGAGCGGCAAGAAGCTCCACGTGCTGAGGTCTGATCGCGGTGGCGAATTCACTTCGGTGGAGTTCGCTATGTACTATGAGGATTAGGGTGTGGTGCGACACCACACCATGCCATACTAGCCACAATAGAATGGCGTGGTGGAGAGATGGAACCAGATGGTGGTCGACATGGCTCGATCCATGATGAAGGCCAAAGGCATGCCAGCAAGGTTCTAGTGTGAGGCGGTGACCATGACGGTGTTCATCCTCAACCGCTTTCTGACCAAGGCCCTAACAAGCAAGACACCGTTCGAAGCTTGATATGTGCACAAGCCGAGCATGTCCTTCCTCCGGACATTCGGCTGCATCAGCCACGTTAGGAAGACTAAGCCGAACCTCACCAAGCTAGAGGATAGGAGCACACCGATGGTGTTCCTGGGCTACGCAGGAGGATACCAAGGCGTACCAGCTCTATGACCCACGTGGAGACAAGGTGCTTGTCTTAGCGCGACGTTGTGTTCGACGAGAAGACGGCTTGGGACTGGAGCAGTCTAAGAACGGGGGAAGCTGGTGGCTTCACCAGCACCTTCGTCGTCGAGCACTTAGTCATCCACGATGGTGGAGACACTGGAGAAGAGGTGCCGAGCACTCCAAGAGGGGTGTCGAGCACTTTAGCGGTAGAGCTTAGCACTCCTAGGGCAGTGCCGAGCACTTCGGGAGGGATGCCGAGCATGCTAGGAGTGGCGCTGGGAGGTTCTGTAGTAGTGGCGACCACTCCAGGATAGGTGCCGAGCACTCCCGTGGTGGAGCCAAGACGTCTTGCAGTGGTGCCGACCACGCCAAGACTAAGGCTGAGCACTCCTACAGTCATGCTGAGCACTGTAGGAGTTATGACGAGAAGTCCAGAAGTAGTGCCGAGCACTGCGACTAGGGTGTCGAGCACTCAAGGTGTTGTACCAAGCACTCTAGCAAAATAGGGAACTCCATCAACAACGATCGAGTTCGCCTCACCTCCAAGTGACATCACTAAATTCGTGGATGCCTTTCATGAAGGTGAGGAGGTGTGGTTCCGTAGGCTTAGATGACATCATTGGTGGCATAGGACCCTTAGGACTGACTGGTCGGCTACTCAATGACGCAGAGTTGCTGTTGTCATTGTAGAGGAACCACCCATGTTCGCGCTAGCCGAGTGGGACAGAAACTGGCGACTGGACGATGCTGGAGGAGATGAAGGCGATTGAGGAAAACAAGACATGGCAGCTCGTCGATCCACCTCCAGGATGCCGTCCGATTAGCCTGAAGTGGGTGTACAAGGTTAAACGGGATGAGCTCGACGCCATTGTCAAGCACAAGGTGCGCCTCGTCGCTAGAGGCTTTGTTCAGGGCGAGGGCATAGACTTTGAGGAGGCCTTTGCGCCAGTAGCACGCATGGAGTCGGTTCATTTGCTACTAGCTTTAGCAGCAGCAAAGAACTGGCGCGTCCATCACTTAGATGTTAAATCGGCCTTCCTCAATGGCGAGCTGGTGGAGACGGTCTTCGTCAGGCAACCTCCAGGTTTGCACAGTCAAGGGAGAAGAGCATAGGGTGCTCCAACTATGCAAGGCACTCTATGGGCTATGGCAGGCCCCACGAGCATGGAACGCCAAGCTTGACGCCACGCTGGGCGAGCTTGGGTTTCAACGGTGCGCAACTAAGCACGCGCTCTACACGTGGCGACGGGGGAAGGAGGAGCTCATTGCCGACGTGTATGTGGAAGACTTGATCATCACTGGCGCGTGCACAGAGGACATCAATGGCTTCAAGCGTGAGATGGTGGCTCATTTTCGAATGAGCGATCTCGGCGCACTCTCCTACTACCTCGGTATCGAGGTGAGACAGGGGAAGGAGGAACTCACGCTCGGTCAGAGCGCATATGCCTCCAAGCTAGTTGGGGCGGAGCAGCATGGCTAAGTGCAAGCCATGCGTGACTCCAGTTGGAGGAGCGGCTGAAGCTGACAAAGGCCAGCACCACGACGAAGGTGGATGCAACACTCTACCGGAGCATCATCGGTGGTCTGCGCTACCTAGTCCACACGAGGCTGGACATTACTTTTTTTCTGTGGGCTATGTCAGTTCGCTTCATGAAGGATCCTAGAGAGGATCACTGGGCTGTGGTGAAGCGGCTACTACGCTACGTCAAGGGGACGGTAGGATTAAGGGATCATCTTTCCCAAGACCACGGCAGGAGTAGGCTGCAGCTCACTGTGTTCAGCGATGCAGACATGGCCGGGGACATCAACGGACGACAGGAGCACCTTTGGCGTGCTCGTCTTTCTCGGGTCGGCCCCAATTTCATGGTTGTCGTTGAAACAGAAGGTGGTGGCGTTGTCTACGTGCGAGGCAGAGTACGTAGCGGCGACCACAGTGGCGTGCCAAGTTGTGTGGCTACGTCGGCTACTGTGTGAGCTGACCGCGTGGAAGCTCACCCACCAGCACTGATGGTGGACAACTAGCCCGCCATCACCCTCGCGAAGAATCTAGTTATGCACGATCGGAGTAAACACATCGATGTGAAGTTCCACTTCCTCAGGGACTGTGTCGATGGAGGGCAGATCGTTATCGAATTCGTCGGAACTGGTCGACAACTCGTGGACGTCCTCACCAAGCCGCTTAGACATTTTCGACTCACGAAGTTGAAGGAGATGATCGGCATAGAGAGGGGTACAAGGGATAGCAATAGGTTTAGGGGAAGAATTGTTAGAATAAACTACTGCTTTCCTTATGTGAACACAGCAAGGGAAGGCGGCGCCGAAAAGGTCCCCTGCTGTGATACTGTAGTCGCTGCAGGTGCAGGCGCCGCACGGTTCACATGCAGCACTGTAGCCACGTGCAGAGGCCGGCGCAGAGTCAGCCCTGTATGTTATCTAGTCACTGTTGCAGCAGGACAGCTGTACTGGGACTAGATGGATAGAGTTGTATAAATAGACTACCATAGCAACTCAGTAAAGAGTGTTCAGATTTGCCATCTCCCATACATGGCTTCGGCCAACGCTGGTGTCTTGTACTGTGTGTGTATGCTCTGTTCTCCCTCTTCTTTAATCTCTAGCCATAGTGGGTGGGGACGGACAACGCTTGTTCGTGGTCGGCGTAGCTAGTGGGTGCTCGGCAACACTAGCGGGTGCTCGACAAGACCGGTGAGTGATTCACTCACGTGAGCTAGTGATCCTGTGGGCTAACACTGAATGTCGAAGATCTTGAGGACCTCTTTCATCTGCCATTATCTCAAGCTGCATTCCATGATTTTGAGCAACTTCAGCAAGTCTTGTATGGCCTGTCACCACCTGAATCTGAGATTGACCCCTGGAGATACATCTAGGTCAATAGCAGCTACTCTTCTTAGCGACTATACAAACTGGCATTTGCCAACTCTGAGGCCCACCCAGCCTACAATTGGATCTGGAAGGCCAACTGCACCCCCAGAATAAAATTATTTGCTTGCTTGGTGTTAGTGGATAGACTAAATACAAAAGACATGCTCAGAAGACGTCGCTGCAACATACAGGATGATGATCTCTGCGTCCTATGTCCTCTACGTGTGTGAGATAAACCCCAGATTAATAAATGCAAGCATTTTGTAGTGTTGCCTTTGTAAATGATGAGGAGGGCTATAGGCACAAGCTTGTCTCTGTCAATCATTTTCCCAAGCTGAGATTCTAAGTTGACCGCCTCTAAAAAAATTCCAGGCAATTTTAATTAAGTGGGACTATGCATCCTTCGCAAATAGAAGCATTTCTCATTTAGTCATATAACTTTGTGTGAGATGTATCCATTTGCGAACAAGGTGTAGTACCGCTTTGTTAAAATCATTTAAAAATGGTATGCAATGATTATACACCAAAATCATGTTGTCATGCAAGTTTGTTGAATTTGCTCACCAAGTTTAGACATTATTACATTTATTCTATGGTAATTCAACGAATAATTACAATAATAACTAAATTTGGTCAGGTAATTCTACAAAATTGACACAACACCATATTTTGGGTCCATAAGCATACCATAAAATTTCCAGTCAATTTTAATAAAGTAGGACTATACACCTTCGCAAACAGAAACATCGCTCACTTAATCATATAACTATGTGTAAGATGTGTCCATTTATGAACAATGTGTATAACTGCTTTGTTAAAATCAATTGAAATTTTTATGCAATTATTATACATCAAAATCATGGCGTTAGTCAAGTTTGTAGATCGTTCTAAATAAGTTATGTATTATTTCATTTATTTTATGGTAATTCGACAAATAATCACAATAATAACTAAATTTGGTCAGATAATTCTATAAACCAACACAACAACGTATTTTGGGTCCATAAACATTCCAAAAAAAATTAGGAATTTTTAACAAAAATTCAAGTGGTCTAGTGGCAGTGGTGGTGTTACTGTCTCATGAGGGTATGGTCACATTTTTGGTTCAATTCTTGGTGCTCTCCATATTTTTATTTTTATTTTCGGTTTTTCCACGCCGTACTATATTTGAATTTAAAGATATGGAAACTTCAAATAGACTTTAAATTTGTTTTGGTCATTTCTCCATCGAACTCGAACTATTTAAAATTTAAATTTCAAAATATGAGAACTTTAAACAATAGTCAACAATAAAGTTGTGGAACTCATAAAGATCTACAATTTTGTTTTAGCCATTTCTCCATTTGACTTTGTTTGAACAATTCAAAATTAATATCCTAGGAGTTCAAGTCGTAGTTCCTATAATAAATAAAATAAAACACTTGATCTTTCACAAACACGCAAGTGGTCTAGTGGCAGAGGTTGCTGGTTCAAATCTTGGAGGTTACCTTATTTCTATTTTTCTTGTCATTTTTTATACACCATACTAAAGATTAGTATATGAGAACTTTAAACAAAATTTTAGGATAGTAACTGATTTTAAATGAAAAGTCATCGACTCAACTTCAGTTTTGGTCATTTCTCCATACAAGTTCGTTTTCGTTTGTATTGCAAAGTGTCGTCAACAACATTGCATTGCAATGAACACATTGGTCTATCGCAACACTAAAAAACCGTGGCAATAGTAACATAATATTGCGTCAGTTTTGGATTGTAGTTGTAATACATACCTAACAATTGCAACACCACAGAGGATTATTACAACAAAAAAAAACATGGCAATAAGAACATGCTATTGCATCTATTAAAAATTCTTGTTACAATAACCACCTAGCAATTGCAACACCACTAAAGATTATTGCAACCAGAACAACCATGGCAATAGTTATAAGCAAAAGCAACCAAATCCAATGTAGTTGCAATAACACTAAGTATTTGCAACAAAAATCAATACTAATGCAACTCCAAAGCGTCATAGCAATAATGCCAACTAATTATAACACAATTCTAAAATAGGTTGCAGTAGCACACACCTGTTGCAACGATAAACCACACATATTGGAACACATTTAGTTCGTTGCATTTTAGGCACATATTGCAACTATTATACAAAAAGATTGCAATATGACCCTCCTATGGTAATCAAATTAGTGATGTTACAATCGTGTGGTGTGACATTGGAGGTGAATCCTTCAGTGGTGCTAGAGTGACGACGCAGCTACGTAGGAGGAGTGCTTAGCCAGCAGACTGGGCGCACGAAGCGTCTCCCGTGAGTTGCTTGTGCTGAGAACAAGCCAGAGGGTCCGGCGTGCCGCGCCGTCGTCGATCCGGCTGCCGATCGACACGCGGCGCCGCCGTGCGATCGCTAATAGCCGGCGATCTCAACTACTGCTAGGCCATGAAACGTGTGCTTCTATCGACGGCGCAACGGGAGGCTCGCCAGCAGTCGCCGGTGCCGCGGCAGCGACCGGCCAGAATAATGACAGCTCGGCCGGACCCCGGAGATGCGGGTGGCGACGGCGACGGCGACGGCGACTGCCCAGTTTGTCGTGTTGGGCGACCGGGACGTGATCTCGCGAATCGGAATCAGGAGCAAGTGGGAGGCTGGGAGCCTGGGAGCGCGGCGCCGTGCGGCTACTGGCGCCTGCTTTTGTCTGCTGTCAGACTATTAACTGTAGTCGTCGTGTACGTGGAGTACGGCTCGGCTTCACGTTTTGCGTTTGGCCTGGCCTGCCTTCGTCAAGAAATGGAAAGCTCGTACGGCGTTAAATGTGACCGTGCAGCGTTAGAGAGAGAGAGATTAGTTGGTGAAAACTACGGTGCACAGAGCGCGCGCTAAACGACTGGTGCGCGGTCTAGCACGGTGTCGATTATTTATTCTAGTTGTGCTCAGCAGGGACGTCAGTTTTTTATAATCTTCTCTTTGCGGAACGTCACCCGAGTTGATCTCCGTGATTTTAACTGTCCAACATCGCAACAACTGTGGATTGGAAACTCTCTCCTCCAAGTTTGGAGATCTTGCCCTTCTGATGAAAGTGACATTTGGGGTTACTGCTGGGGCTCTAGCATCTACCCTTCGTCAAAAGCTTATAGTAGTACGTACCCTCCTTTGTCATGTTTAGGTACATGAGGTTATAAATAGCTTTGGAAAAATTTTTGTCAGCCCAAACACAAAGTGTTCTTTTGGATTCTACTCAAGCACAAGGAGTATTTTGAAGAGATGAAATATACATCTTGATTGCTATAGTTGTGTCCTTTGCTCTAACCATGTGGAGGAAAACTTAGACCATCTTTTTTCTGATTGGTCCTTTTTGCAAGATTCTCCTCGTGGAGCCTACTAAACACCAACCTTCCAACAAGCTGCAGTATTTCGAAGATTCTGATACTCATCAAAGATATGAGAGATTAGTTTCTAGGAGTCGTCCCTGTCTAAGGGTGCCCTTGCATCTGGTCCTTATAGATCCGGAGGGCAATGAGGATTGGAGTTTTCCCTAGGTTCCTTGTTCGCCGAGGGAGAGCTCTGGGCTTCTTCATCTTCCACCCTGTTCGCTTGTTGGTTTCAGCCAGCCCAAATCAGCCAGCCAACAGTATTTTTCTCTCACAATAAACCAGCACCAGCCAGCCCAAACCAGCCCAGAAACTAACCAGCGAACAGGCCTTCGTCTTCTAGCCATTGGGATGGTCATGGTCGACAATGTGGAAACCGTCCTTGTTAGCTTTTGCATATGCCACAGTCAGGTCTGAGCTGATCAGGTTCGTTTCGCTCCATCCGTCCTTCAGCCTGTTCGCTGGTTGATTTCTATGCTGGTTTAAGTTGGCTGGTGCTGATTTATTATGAGAAAAAAACACTGTTGACTGACTGGTTTGAGCTGGCTGAAACCAAATGACTGCCTGACTCGTCTGTGCCGACGTTCCTTACCTGCTAAGGGAGACGAAGCCTGGGGAGGCTGACGAATGATTTTTTTTAATATTTTGAGTACTGGTACTTGAACTTGCGCCGTATCACTATAAGTTAGCATCACCTTGACATTTTGGTTTTATTTGCTGGTTGGTTTCTAGGGCTGATAAGTTCAACTGATACTGATTTGTTGTTGGTTTGTTATGAGAGAAAAATAATATTGGCTGGCTGATAAGCCCTGGCTAAAACCAATAAGCAAACTATGCTGTTTCTCTGTTTCTCTTATTTGGGTCACTCCAAGCACAGGTCATGTAGAGTCTTTCCACTAAATCTAAGCTAACCCAACATTCAAACTCAACTCGTAAAGGTCATCTTGAGGGCACCCACGATAACTGATTCATAAGTTAGCTCTAAATATTTTTTCATATTATATTTTAATCGAAAAGAGATAAAAAATAGTTCTTGATAAAATGCTAAGCTTATATACATATTTCAAGAACATGTGAGAATATCATGTCGGGCTATCTATATTATGAGCTATATGCTAAAAGTTAGTATTATTAAAGAAGTTGACTTAGTAGCTTATTCAACCTTACACGCAGGCCTACTCATGGGACCTAGGTTGGTAGACCTGGGCCCACGTGATATCGTTTTTTATAAGACCTTGTTTATTTACTCCTCTAAAGTTTAGTCTCTAATCCCATCGGATGTTTGACATATGAATGGAGTATTAAATATAGACTAAAAAATAGCTAATTGCACAGATTGTGACTAATTTGCGAGATAAATTTTTTAAATCTAATTAGTTCATGATTTCACAATATGGTGCTACAGTAACATACGCTAATAATGGATTAATTAGGCTTAATCAATTCATCTCGCGGAGTACCGAGGACTTCTATAATTTATTTTTATTATTACTATCGAAACACTATTATATAACACCTTGATGTAACACCCGATGTGACGTACCTAAACTTTAGCCCAACAATTTAAACAAGGCCTGGAACACGTGATCGTTGTTGGTCACACAGAGTCTTGCGTCGTTACTCCGTGATCGCCGGACCGGGCCCGGTTGGTAACGACACGCGACAGATCTCCCGCCGCTCCAGGCCTCCACCTATAGCCAGTTAATTACACGTTCGCACGATCCCGATTAACTGCACCTTTCACCTCACCTCAAGTCAAACCGGGCGCGCGTGCGCATACTCAATTCACACGCGCGGTGGACACGAGATGAAGCCTCCCTGTCCCTTGTGCATACTGTAAGCCACAAGCACAGCATACTCCGCCGTGCATGCAACGCTACACCACCACCGGGGCCCCGGCCCAGACGCCGGTCGGTCACGGACTCACGGGAGCTGATCGATGGCAGATGGCCGACCGATCTCGAATTAATGATTACTATATGTATAATATAATATAATCAGACACTCAGTCACATGTACACCGACACATCGACGCCGGTCTGACAGACGTCGTGGTTGGTTCGAAGCTAGTCGACGCATGAGGGCATGAGGCCAACCACGATGGAGCCGTTCTCCGCTCAATGACCCTGAACAAATAATTTTTTTTACCATATAATTAAGATCCAATAGTCTACACTTTTCCTTCTACCTCCAGCCTTCTTCTACCTCTAGACAATCACAAATATAAGATCACAGATCCATAGATACATAGATCACAGGAAACTATTTTTTTTTCTATGGAAGGACAAATCATAGATACCTGAAGCCGGATCCGTTTTGAGTCACTTGCGCGCCAGGTACACATCGGAACTGTTGCTGAGTCACTGCACTGTGCGACGCCCTGCACTGGGCCTGACGCGCTCACCTGGTACCCGCCCGAGGCCACAGTGACGTGACGTCCATGCCCTGCAGCTCTGACAGGATGGCGTGGCGGGACACTGATTGGGAAGAGAAAAAATCCATATAGTTTTTTTATATTAAAATACATGTGTGTTGTACAGTAATTCCTAGAAAAAAAAATGGAGCCGTTCGAGTCAAAGACGGAGTTCTATCACGACCTTCTGTGTCGACTCGACAACGATGACTACTTTGCCACCGGAGAATCTTCTTTTTTTTTAAAAAAAATACATACATATATATATATATATATATATATATATATATATATATATATATATATATATAGAACTACTATCCTGTAGCTGGCTACAGAATAACTTATTCTGTAGCCACTTTGAGTTATGATAATTACTATGTTAATTTATGAGATTATAGTAACTCCTTACTAAGTGGTTTAATATAATGTTATGGTAAATATCCCCATGTGTTATAGTAACCCAACTATCGTAAATATGTATTGACATTATGGTAAATTAGTATATAAAATTATAGTAAATGGAGGTGGAGAAAGAGAGGCGCAGCAAATGCAGGGTTTTCCATAGAAGTGTCTGGTTACTCGTTATTGGATGTGCATGGCGATTTGATTTCTTATATACAATTGTTCAAATATGTAACCGATGCTATATATGTTGGTACCTCTGCCGTTGTTCAAATATGGTTGAAGAAACCAATCTGATCTATTAGGCTACGCGTGATGTTCTCTTCTACTTGCTGCACTAACTGTCTGTTTTTACCTAAAAAACTAGTATCAACATATCGTATGCAATGTGGGTATTTTCTTTTTTATACCTTTAATGAATAGAAATCTACGCCTCTTTATATAGTTCGGGGATATATGTTTACAGATAGAGTTCAGACCATCAGTTACGTGTCTATTTCGTAGTCGGTTATAAAGAGTTCCTATCCTAGTTGAATTACAAAGAATCCTGAATAAGCTGGGTTTTTATACATATCTAACTCACTCCATCCTGTGATATCACGCATATAAGCATTAAAAAATTATACTCAAATACAAGGGATGGTAGGGGATAAAAAAACATTTTGCATTAAATACTGCATTTATATTAACTAATCATCATTAATCATATTGATGAACGTCTGATTAGAAAACTAAAGTGACACATTCGTTTTTTTATGTTCTCTTTTAGTTTGTCTTAAAATTTTTAGAATACACGTTACATGACGTTACATGACAGAGTGAGTATTCTTCAATGATAATAAAGTGCCTCTATAGTTTGAAGTCGTCCAACTCACCTCCTGCTGGGATGCCGGTTTTAACCTCGATAAGGATATCAGGCGGGGCCATGCATGAGTATGCTGTTTATGAATAATTATGACAAACCAACTAATACAATATTTGATTAGACGTATCCTGAGACATTTGCTTCGGTGGTCCTCCCAGAGTATTTTGCACAAATCTTAAAGCAACCTTATAATTAATTATAATTAATTTCATAACGTGTTTTCTTTGGGCCCGGCCCTATCCATGTTCAACGCAATCCTAGCTCGAGGCCGATATCCGCACATGGGTAACATCAGAGCGGTACCACGAATCCATGGAGGATGGAGGCGGATGCGGAGAAGCAAAGGCGGCGGCGAAGAAGCGGAAGCTACAGATCTAGGGCTCCGGCGGCAGATTAGCAAGCACAGCAGATCCGAATGGCGGCGGCGGAGAAACGGAGAAGGTAAGGCTGTGGTTTTGGTGTGTAGAAACATGAAGGGGGAGTCTGCTATTTATAGGATGAAGCAGGGCGAGAAGGCAAAGCGCCGCCTAGATTCACACGCACGCTATCTCTGGCCACGCCCTCAAAGGACACGTCGGATGACGGTTCGCCCAATCGATGGGCCAAGAACTGTCGCAGGTAAGGAGGGATACAGAGCTGAAAACTATCCTACGGCCCATTTAGGACCAGGAGTTCAAAGGCTGGTCCGCCAACGTGTTCATAGCCACTCCGAGGCGCCCTTAGAGCGAGGGATGGAAAGGGATGGGCCCACTAGTACCCAGTACCTAGGCGCACGAGCACCGCGAGCATCCCGGCCCAATGGGCCCTATGCTCGAGTCTTGGTCGGTTTCCAGTCCATGGTTTTTCCTCGAAAAAGGCAACGACCCTTGGGACCGGCCGAACGGACCCAAAAACTATATGGATTGGCCGCCAAGAGTCTGGAGTCGGTGACCAGCTGACCCATGCTGGACCCCAGTGAACGGGAAGCCGGGGCCCCACTCGGGCTAGCCCGTTAACAGCTCACCGAGCACCATATTTCGTCCATCGAGGAAAAACATGGCACGGCTCAACCCCTCTGTTTTATCGAAAAAACGCTTAAGGGATGGCGATTACAAAGACGAGCTGACCCTCAACTGGACCCCTACTACACGTGGGGGCTCGAGGGAAGTTGGACTCGCAAGGAGACCGAGCGCGCGGTCGCAGTATGACGGTGCACTGATTGGATCCTAGGGGACAGGAATCAAGAAAAATATTTCTGATCTCCCGAATCCTACGGTTACATGCCCCAAGAAGACCGATCACGACAAAGGGGAATTGCCATCCTACTAGGACATGCCGCGGGTGTTGACACCGTTTTTTGCACTGTGTCAAAATGATCAGAGTGGGCTAATCGGCAGGAGGAAAGTTACTGCATACACTGACAGCCGATGAAAATCAGCTTGTAAAGATGGTTGCCGATGAATGGTGGTGATCGATGGAGAGGTTGATTTAGACTCGGGCGCTGCTGATAAGGTTGGAAATGTTATTGTCGATGCCGATGAAGGAAGGCTTGAAGACTACTGCCGATGAAACAGGAAGTATGCTGATGGAAAGGAGGTCGGTGAGATTTCCATCGTAATCGAGGCGGACAGGGAAATAGATAGGAGTTGATTTCCTTTTCTATGTTTGTTAGAGTATGATTCATGTGAGAGTCGCGTGTTTCCTTAGATATGGACTTGGTGTCCTAGTTGTGTTTGGTTATGTCTCTTTAGATCAGGGTATAAATATAGATTGAGGGGCAATGCAATAGATATATCAATCAATATCGAAACCAATTTTTACTACTATTTGCATCTACTTACTTTTCGGCGACTTCGTCAATTTGCATATTTTTTTCCTTTTTTATGAGTTCTCATTGATTCGGCGAGTTGCATAGCTTCAGTGCGACCTTCGGCGATTCTCGAGTTCCGTGTGAGTACCTCTTGGCCGTGACTTCTGGGCGTATCGCTGTTGTCAGGACCAAAGTGCTCGTATCTTCATCCTTGTCGATTAACAGGTCAAATCGACTGGCACGCTTTGGATATCGATTCGGTATTAGCCCTTTGTGTTTGCAGATCCACTTTTGCATCAACACATCTTTTGGCACGCTCGGTGGGACAAATCAATCCAATCAATATGTTCAATTCCTGAGATCGATTCAGGGAACATTATCGCGGTATCAGAAGAAGATCTTAAGGAAGAGCAGAGGCAGACTATGGAAAAGGCTGTAGAAGAATACAGGTAGCTTTGTCTGAAATCGTTTAGCCTAAACAAGAGTAGGACAAGTCATCTAGAAGCAAGATTTGTCGTTGCCTCGGCAGGTTACCTTTGACTCCAATCCTGGTAAACTTCAAGAGATGGTTAATTCTGCAGTAAATCATGCTTTGATTAATCATTCCAATGTGCTGTCCAATACTGTTCATAATGCTGTGGTTCGAACTCTCAAAGAAGGACAAGCATCACTGCATTACGTTGGGCCTGCCTATCACCAACCAGAGCCTGGCATCTGTCAATACTCCATCGGCTCCCTCGGCCGTTGTAGGTACAGAAGTTACTTCTCCTCCAGTATCGGCAGGCTTTCCTAATATTCAATCTACACCGATACGATCAGATCCTGGTGCTACCAGGAGGACAAGTTCAGCTTAATATAGATCTAGCGGCATCAGCTATGTCAGGCCCTAGTGTCTTAGAATAGCCAGATTCCTGCTAATTGGTGGGGATATGGTATGCCTCTGGAGTCATCTGCTTTCAATCCTGGGTTACCCCAAGTGTTTGATGCAGTAGGAAAAGCTCCTATACCATCGGCTGTTTCGCCGATGGCTCAAGTGCCTCAATATGCCACAGCAACTACTATGCAACCAACTCCAGGAGGTTTCCAGATGCTTTTGGTTCAAACACCCAGTTCAAGTCCATCGGCAAGCTTACTGCCTGATGCAGCAGAAAGCCCCTGTTATGAGTCAAACTGGGGTTCAGTTCATGTCCTCAAGCTGGCTATAATTATCCAACAATGTCAGCAAATTACCTAGCCATCGGTAAGTTTTGTACTGATGAGTTCTAATAATGGTTGGTCAGGACAGTTACCTATTCAACATACAGTTCAGTAAAATCAGCAGGTTATAGGGATTCAACAAGGTCATGTGCAAGCTGGTTTCCAGAATCAAGCATCGGCAGCTCAGCCGAATGAATCCTTTCCAGCAGATTAATGGACCACAAGTAACGGCAAATATGCCGATTGCTAGGAGATCGTGGGCCACAAAGATATATGGAGGGATATCAGCAGGCACCTCCCATAGAAATTCAGCCAGTCCGTCAGCAGGAAGCTGATGCTTTTTGGGCCGATAAGATAGCAGAGATTATGAAGGATCAGTTTAGAATAAAACCCAAGGTCAATACTTATTCTTATCGAACACCATACCCTCCTGCATATGATTTAATTCCTCTCCCAAATCGGTACAAGGTACCAGATTTCACTAAATTCTCTGGGCAAGATGATACATCAACAATGGAACACGTCAATCGCTTCATTATTCAATGTGGAGAGGCAGCTAGCAGAGATGAATTAAGAGTTCGATTATTTTCATTATCTTTGTCTGGATCGGTATTTACATGGTTCATTTCATTACCACCAAATTCTATTATTACTTGGGTTGATCTAGAAAAATAATTTCATAAGTATTTCTTTGCTGGAATCTATGAAAAGAAGCTTACCGATTTAGTAAAATTGAGACAGCGTAATGATGAATTGGTGGAAAGCTTTGTGCAAAGGCTACGAGATGTAAAAAAATAAGTGCTATAGTCTGGTGCTGGATGATCGGCAGCTTGTCGATCTAGCTTTCCAAGGGTTATTGCCACATCTTAAAGACAGATATGCTTCTTAGGAGTTTGAAAGCCTCAGTCATCTTGTGCAAAGGATCTCTGATCAAGATACTAGGGTTTTTGAGCCTAAAAAGAATTGGAGTCAAAAAGTATCATTTGTTGAAGAAGTAGGAGATTCTGATTCTAATGAAGAACCAGTTATTGGCTTAGCTGAGTGGGATTAAGAATAAAAAGCCGATATCTTGTCCCTTTGGTTAGAAAGAACCAGAAAAGTTTACCTTTGATATCACCAAGGCCTGATAAAATATTCGATCTTCTGCTTCAAGAGGGCCAAATTAAGCTGTCACCTAATCATGTGATCCCATCGGCAGAAGAGTTGAAGAAGATCTTGTACTGCAAATGGCACAATGCAACTTCACACAGTACAAATGAGTGCAAGGTGTTCAGGCAACTAGTTACAATCGGCTATTGAATCTAGGAGAATTAAGTTTGGTACTTCCTAAGGCCCAGAAGTCCGATGAAAATTGATCAACACCCTTTTCCAGCAAATATGTTGGAGGCCAAAGGGAAGACCAAGGTATTGACGTCAGAAGCTGCTGAGAAAAACGCATCAGT
The DNA here is from genome assembly GCF_019320115.1 of Miscanthus floridulus. NCBI lineage: Eukaryota > Viridiplantae > Streptophyta > Magnoliopsida > Poales > Poaceae > Miscanthus > Miscanthus floridulus. The sequence goes on along the minus strand of NC_089591.1, from coordinate 64,367,379 downwards.
GGATCCCCAACATCGGAATAACTACCGATGATGCAAAAAGTAAGGATTTGCTAGGAGAAAGCAGTAGTTCCAAAAACCCTCCTCGACCTAGGCATTGTGATTACCCATCGAAGGCAGCAGGAGGATTGGCGTCAGCGTAAGGACCGATATCGACAACAGCAAGAAGAGAGACGTCGGGAAGAATGGTATCGGCATAAAAATCATTGGAGGTGCCCGTTTTTCATCCATAGCTGGGAAGAAGGTATTAAATTGCCAACTGTTGAAAATTGCCCTGAGTGCAATGGTTTTATGGGGTCAATCGGTCAGAAAGGAGGTTTCAACCTAGCAATCAGGGTTTATTTATCAATGAGCCGATCAGAGGCAGAGCGTCAGTGTATGATCGGCTGGGGGGTAGACTTAGTGTACATGAAAGGCTTGGTAAACGCGCTGGATATTTTCCAAGGAATCAAGAGGAGCTTGAGGAGATGGCAAACGCAAGAGTTCTCGATGAAGAAATATTCTACAGGGACCCTAATATACGCCGTGCTAGAATCAACTAGGGACCTGTTATCAGCCGGTTTGGAAAACCAAGTTTCCTCGATGGTGCCCGGAGGGTCTGACAAAGACACAGAGAAGAAGGATGCAATATGAGCATCAGGAGGATTTATACTGAGAGGAAAATTCCTCCAATAAGAGGTCCGGTCATCAGCAGTGGCAGGTAAAACACAAAAATAAGGGTCCATCGGCAGATGTTAATATGGTATTCATGTTGCCGATGGAGTTTTTGGCACTATCTGATAATGAGGACGAAGTTGTTCTTTCTGATCAAGTAGCTCAGTTGACACTAGATCCAATGATAGCTGTTTTTGAGAAACCTACTGATGACGAGAGACAGCATCTTAAAGCTTTGTTTGTGAAAGGCAGAGTTGATGGACAGCCTGTATCTAAGATACTTATCGACGGAGGGGCTGCGATTAATATTATGTCTTATGTGATGTATCAGAAACTTGGTAAGGGAGATCAAAACTTGACCAAAACCGATATGATGCTGAAGGATTTTGAAGGCAATGTGTCACCGGCTAAAGGGACAGTATGCGTTGAATTAACCATCGGCAGCAAAACCTTGCCGACGGTGTTCTTTGTTATTAATGGCAAGGGTGTATATAATCTGCTTCTAGGGAGGGATTGGATTCATGCTAATTGTTGTGTTCCTTCTACAATGCATCAATGCCTCGTACAGTGGATTGGGGATAAGATTGAGTTTGTCCCTGGTGATTCTTCTTATATCATCGCATCGGCAGAATCAGATACTTATGAGCGAACTAAATGCATATCAGGAGAAGTATGGGAATTAAAGTTTTAAATTCTTCTCCATATTATGCTCAAGCTAATGGTCAGGCTGAGGCTTCTAACAAAGGGATCATCAAACTCATTAAGCGCAAAATTAAAGAAAATCCTAAGAGGTGGCATACAGTATTAAATGAAGCCTTGTGGTCATATCGGATGTCATGTCATGGTGCAATCAAAGTAACACCTTATCAGTTAGTATATGGACACGACGCAGTATTACCTTGAGAAATTAAATTTGGCTCTAGGCGAATACGTTCTCAAAATCAGCTGACAGCCAATGATTATGATACTCTTATGAAAGGATAAGTTGGAAGATGTGGTGGGTCATCGGTTAAGGGCTTTAGTTAGTATCGAAGAAAATAAGAAAAGAGTAGCCAGATGGTATGATAAGAAGGTGAAGGTAAAGGAGTTTGCCGATGGAGATCTGGTCTGGAAATTAATTTTACCGATTGGGACTAAAAGTTCAAAGTTTGGAAAGTGCTCTCCTAATTGGGAAGGTCCATATCGGATAAATCAGTCTGTTCCTGATAACGCATATATCCTAGAAACCCTCGAAGGGGTCGTGTTTCCTAGAGCATTAAATGGAAAATATTTAAAGAAATATTACCCTAGTATCTGGATGGATGCATGAAAGTATAAGTGCCGATAACAGTCCTATCGGCTAGAATTATACTAAGGATAGTCAATGTCTCATAAAGTGCCGATGCAATAGACAAGATTTACAAGTTTAACAAGGATTGGATAGCCAATATCGCACGCAGGCGAATCTGGTCGGCTTCCTTCATTTCTTTGATGTCTTCATCGGACAGCACCTTCCACAGGCTTGAGTTTTTTCTTCATGGCCAAGGCTTTGCAAGCCTGGGTGTCTCTTTCTTGCTGAAGGGCCTTGATGGCATTGGGTAGCTAGCTTTCTTCTTGTTGAGCATGAGTTAAGGCTGCCTCGACTTCTTTCAATTCAGCCAATAGAGCCGTCTTCTTTGCCGATAAATCTAAGATTTTTTGCTTAAGTTCAGCGTCCGAAGTCTGCAAGTTGCCGATGCCCTTGTGCTTCTCATCGGCAATTTGTTTCAGTTGTAGCATCTCTTCTTTGAGTTGAGCCTGAGCTGCTCTATCGGCAATGCGTTGAGCAGCCCTGTTGATATTGCAGTTGGCGGCTTTTTAAATGGGCTGCTGGGAAGAGTACTTCTTCAACATCGGCAGGGACCTGGCTACGGATTGTTTTGAAAATTGCCTTTGCGGGGTCCGAGTCATCTACCAGTTGGGCGGTATCCTGCTGTAACAAGTTCAGGAGAGCTTCCAACTTGGACTTAGTTTCTGCCGATATTGTTCCCAGTGCAAGGGAAGAACTTGTTTCCTCTCCATCATCGTCAGAAACAGTCAATGGCAAAGGAAAATAGGCTGTTTGGGGAGTCTTGTTCCTGAGGAAAAGAAAAAGAGGTTAGTTAAGGATAAGTATGAATATTATAAATCGACTAGGTCAATCGGCTTACCTGTTTCAAGGCAATTTCCTGTACTTGACTGGAGGAAGCAGCCTGGAGTATGCCGTGTGGAGGATCGGCTAAGCTTGCCGATGGGATATCCTCTATGACCTCATCGATGGTTGGCTCTTGGGGTATGATGACCGATGGTATGTCCTGTATAGGAGGATTAACTGCTTGCTCAGTTGCATCGACTGATTCTGGGCGAATTGTAGACATTGGGGTAGATGTGGAGATCGGCATGGACTTCTGTCGTTTTGGCTGTGCCTCAGCATCTGTTAAGGCTTTGTGCTTTGCTTGGGCATCAGCAACGGTTGGCTGGGGGGCATCGGCACTTGTTGGTTGTGAAGCTTGGACATCTGGTACGCTTGCCAATGTACCCATTTGTTGCTGCAAAACAAGTGTAAGGTATGATATTTAGGCCCTGTTTGGTTGGACTTTTGGCTTTGGCTTTTGGTCCCAAAATCCAAAAGCCTAACCAAAGGAGCTGCTTTTGGAGGGCGCTTTTTCAGAAGCAGCTGCTTTTCCGTAGTTCATTTTTGAAAGCTGGGATTGACCCTGCTTTTGACTTTTGGCTTTCTGCTTTTCGAAATTGGTGGAATAAAAAGCTCTTCCATAGTTGTTTCAAGAGAGATAAAGATAAAAGGTATATTTTATACTTATTTAACCAAACAGCTTTCAGCTTTTCTACAGCTCACAGCCCACAGTAGCTTTTCCACAGCTCACAGCTCACAGCAGCTTTTTCCCACAGCCACAGCTCAACCAAACAGGGCCTTAACAGATAAAATGTGAAATCAAAGGGATACCTCTGAAGGTTTGTCAAAAGTAGTGGTGCTTGATATCAGAGGAATTGCCGATGACTGATCCAGCAGCGGCTCTTACACCCTGATGATTAATGTTAATACAGTTTATGATCGGCATGAGTAGAAATAAACAGGGTTGTTACCTTGAATGCCTTGACCAGGGCTGTAGCAGCAGCCAATGGAGTGGCCCTAGCTGTAGCCAATTTGGACTTGGAGGTGATGGTCTTGGCACGGGTCTTCTGGTGAGTCAAAGCAGCTAAGGTGGGGGCGTTGTAACCGATCAGTGATATCGGGGAGACAGGCCGAAGATCGAAGGGTTTTCCACTTTTGCTCATAGATGGCGTTGTAACCTGTCAAAGCAGCTAAGGTGGGGGTGTTGTAACTGATCGGTGATATCGGGAAGACAGGCCGAAGATCGAAGGGTTTTCCACTTTTGCTCATAGATGGTGCTGGGTTGTAAACTTCAAAGAAAATATCCTACTCAATGAAAGTGACTAGACAGTCATCCAAAAGATGACTAGACAGTCATCCAAAAGACTATCTTCCTATCTTATTTCTTAACTTTGTTTTCACAAAAACCATTGCAGAAAATACCCTTTCAACACTTACCGTTGCCACAGGTAGAAGCAATACCAATTTGAGGAGCTCATAAACCATATCATACACTTTGTGCCTCTTTGTTTCAACAAGCTTAACTGAGAGATCAATAATATTGTCTAGACCTTTGAATCTATCATCCTGTCTCATGTCATGTCGATGTTTCACCACCGATAGCCTGCCACGGGGGTACCCAGGGGCAGTTTGTTCGGGCTTCAGCGTATGCAGAACTCGACGGTAGATGCAAGAGACAGTCGATTTATCCTGGTTCGGGCCCTCGACCGTGATCGAGTAATAGCCCTACGTCCAGTCAGGTGTTATCCTTTGTGTTGGATTCATTGCAAAGTGTTGTGTTGTCTGAGTCTATTATCTTCTCCAGGAACTCCGCCCTTCCTTTATATAGTCAGGAGGCCAAAGTCCTAGTCGGTTTACAATGTAGAGTTCCTAGTAGGATTATAGGGTAATATTACTACTAGGATTACATGAGAGAAATCCTAATCAAACTAGATCTTCTCTCTTCCTTGCGGTGTATCCCGTGGGTCCCGCATCGACATGTCATCAATATAATTATCTAGCTGCAATTCAAGTTTGAGCAAATTATTATTTGAGAACTCCTTTGGGTAGAACTCAGCTAGTCTACGTAGCTTCTGTGTATCAAAAGAAGCAAATGACTTGGAAGGACTGAAGGCCGACATACAAGACAACAACTCCATATTAATCTCGTCAAACCGATTATCAAGTTCTTGACTTATTTGATCAATGACACCAATATATACTTCTCTTCTAAAGTGGTCATCATTGGTTTGCTTTCAGGCACGAGCTTTCCTTGCTGATTTTTCATAAGGAACATAATCACCATCCATAGCAGGAACTTCAACACCATGTTTATCGAAAAATGAAGTGACCTTCTCAAGAAAATTATTCCAACCATCAGACCTCAATTCTTGCATTCTTTTCTTTGCCATATTAACAAGTGATATTGCATTAAGAATATCTTGGTCTCTTCTTTGCAAACACTTAGATAAAACATTTGTATATCCAAGAATAATATACATTAAGTGTGCAAAGAAAACAAACTCAAAGTTCTCAAACGCTCCGGTCATAAAATGTATACAGTTTCCTGGAGCATTGTCCAAAACATACTTCTTCACTTCTTCACTATTTCCGGCAAGAAATTTCAAAAGTTCAATGAAGTTTCCTCTGTTGCTAGATTCTTCACTTTCATCATGTCCATGAAACGCCAACCCTTGATGCAAAAGAAACTTAATACACCTAAGTGAATAAGTCAACCTTTTCTTATAAAGACGGAGATCCTCATCACTCCACTTCTCAATATTATAATCAATTGCTACCTTGGGATTTGTAAAGCCAATGTATCTCTCTTGAGCTGCAATATGTGCCTTAGAACCCATATGTTTGCGAAGTGATTTCTCTCCTATATTCTAATTCTTTCAGCCATCAACAGTAAATGTGTCTGACCCAGTGCCCTTCTTGAACATATAGCATATGAAGCAAAACACAACATCCTTCTTAATACTATACTCAAGCCAATCATTATTGTACATCCAACAATAGTTGAATCCCCGATCCCTATCTAAATCTTTCTTTTTGGAAAATCATGTGCAAAAGATTTGAATGGACCTTTAATAATATATGCTCTTCGAATTGCATCTTGATCATTAACAGGATATTTGAGAATAGGACGTCTTTCACCTGGATCATGTGGAAGGCGATTGATGTCATAAACCGGTGGCAGTGAAGACGGTTGTGGCGGTGGCATAGGATTTACAATTTCCTCAACTACTCTCTCATGAGTCTGCTTTTCCACCACAGGTTCAACCGGATCAGGATTAGAAGTAGCAGTAGCTGCCGCTGCCTTCTTCTTTGCTGCATGCTTCTAAAAAGAGATGCAATGTCCCCGTTTCTCTTCATAACTGCATAGATATTACAAAGAACACAGTGCCAAATAATTAAATAAATTACGCTTGCACGATTGAACTCTCACATGTGATTATGGATCACTCACATGATAGGAGTACCGAACAAAAGATCAATCTAGATTGACTCTGATGTTGGGAAAAATCCTCCACCTCGCCACGTGACAGATGATTCTATAATTTTAGCGCTAAGCAATTAGTAATTAAAAGTACACATGATTTTTTAAAAAGCCAAACAATAAAGATTGAATCTCACCTGAACAATTCTGATCACAAATTCATCTAGATGCCGGTGGCCGGTGCTGTCGTAGGACAGGGTGAAGGCCGAACGGGACACGAGGTCACAAGGATGAGTGGCCGATGCCATCGTAGGGTAGGGCAACAGCCGACGGCGTGAACGATCTGTATTGGCGTCGGTGTAGGGCAGGGCGAACACTCGAAGTCCAACCGATGCGCTGCCTCGATCCGTAATTCCGTATTGGCGTCGGCGTTGTCCCTTGATCCTGTCTCCGTCGCTGGCCGCATGGGCCGTGTTCCTGCTTGGGCCTCACGCTCGTTCGCGGCTCGCGCTAGCACATGCTCAGGCAGTCAGGCTCAGCTCTAGTATACTACAGAAGATGAGTGTATATGTGTATATATACGTATATATACTTGCTCTGTTGCTGAAATTGTAGGGTAGTAGCTCCGCCACCGGGCACATATGCACGGTCCTTTTGTTCAATGAAAAAAACCTTTTACGAGAAAGAGAGATCTACCAAACCGTGTGAGTGTGACGCGGACATGACTACCATGAGTGTACGGGATGTCTCGAAAGACGCTTTCGCCGCTCCCAGGTTCTAGCATGCTGCAATTAACTACATACACACGTATACTATACGTCTATCCCTCGTCTTTCAAGCCTACTCCTTCCGTTTCATCATCATACTGTGTTCGATACAACAAGTTACACGTACTCCTTATTAATAAATGCGCTACTACTATAATAATGCTTCTTCTCCCGTCATGGAGCTCCGTCCACAAACCCATCTTGGATTCCAAGGTTCGTGGCATATCTGCAGGCATATATTCCGTCTTCTTCCTCCTCCGTTCCTCACCAGCCAGCTACCGAGGTCGCCATTGCCAACACAGAGTGTACGTGGATGCCTATATATATATATGCCTGCTTGCACCCATATAGCTAGCATATAGGCGTTTGATTCCCTTAGCGCGGAGGGGAGCTCCGATCCTCCTCCGATTCTTGTCCACCCTTGCATGAAAGTTTTTGCATTGCTTTATTGCTTCTCTAGCTACAACTTCCTTCCACGTCTTGTGCAGCTAGAGCCTACAGACTACAGTATCAGGTACGAAATGAAAATGGTTATTACTTGCAAATTGGACGAGCTGGAACTATATATATTCTTCTAATGATCTAGCTTCTTCGCCGTCTCTTTATAGTAACATCAGTTTCTAGCTTCTGCGTGAAGGGATAGTAAGGCGCGCCATGGCGCTTTCAGCTTCCCCGGTTCAGGAAGAAGAGCTGCTGCAGCCTGCAGCAGAGAGGCAGTTGAGGAACCAGCTCGCTGCAGCCGCGAGGAGCATCAACTGGAGCTATGCCCTCTTCTGGTCCATTTCAGGCACCCAACCAGGGTAAATTGAAGTCTTAATAATATACAGTTGATATTTGGTTGGCAGTTTTCTGCAACTTTGTTGAGTGATCGTCAGTCGTCATATCATTTGCATGAGCTTTATATATATCCCAGGCTCCCAGCGCATACATACATATCAAATAAAGAGAGTCGGATCCGGTGATGCGATTGTAGTCATTTACTTATCGTTTTTGCAGAAAATGGTTAGTTTTTTTCGGTTTGCAATGATGTCGCCAGGTTTTACATCCAATTTAGTTACTGAATCAAACTTTGTTACTCCTACTCTTGAATCTCCTCGATTTAAGAGAGTACTGGATCGATTTTTAACTCACATCGTCACGTGATGTGTCTTCTCTACCTGGGGAACTCCCATCTTTCCACTTGTAGTTTTTTTTTTTTGAGACGTCTTTCCACTTGTAGCTATGCAGTGTTATTACCATTACCAAACTGGACAACTCCCATCTTTCCACTTGTAATACCACAGTTTTGAGCTGAAACTATGCAAATTTAGATCATAGAGTAATAGAAGTGTACGTATGAGCAACTGGAAACTAGTAAAGCCATTTATTATTCCGTCTCTCAAGAAAATTCTTCTTTCGCACTTTTTAGCAAATACTAACAATGATTCTGTTCTTCTTTGGTGAAACTACTAAATATTTAAGGACAACAAAATCTAAAAGTTGAGGTCCATACATAAGCTTGTGAAACTCTATTACACTTTGAGTTTTTCAAAGAAATTCCCACTAATATATATATTTCAAAAATATGCTAATATAAATAATACTCCCTCCGTTTTCAAACTATAAGGCGTTTTATTTTTTCTAGATTCGTAGCTTTTGCTACGTACCTGGATATAATTTATGTCTAGACAACAGAAGAAGGTTTAATTCATAGATCATGCGTTCAATACTTATATTAAAATAATATAAAAAGTCATGTTGTAATAAAGCTGACAGATGATAAAGATTTCTGTCTCATCCGATAAAAAGGGAGCACTATGTATCTTAGGGCATATTTATTTTATTTTAAATATAATGCTCTACTTTTGTATCCTTTTTGTGGGAAACGTCCTTGGTCAGACTTTCATCGACTGTCACTAGGTTTACAGAAAATATTAACAATACTTTTAACTCCAAAAAAGTTTATTATAAAAAATAAATTGAATGACCTATCTAATGATACTAATTATGTACTATAAATACTAATATATTTGGTCAAAGTTGAATACATTGGCTCCTCGTAGAGTGAGAACGACAAATAAAAAAAAGGTGCAAAGAAGAAATGAAGTTAGAGGAAACAAAAAAAAAATCTAGGCAGAGAAAAAACGTTGAGAAATTCAAATATGGTTTTATCATCTCACCCGCCTTTTAATATTGGACTTTCAATCAAATGGACAAAAATGATATATTTTTAGGATCATAAGCTTTCAAAACACACACATATACAGATAGGAGGTATAGATACCTAGTAGTACTATATACTACTGTAAAAAGTTTTCCCTTGGAAGTCGGATGAGAAAATCTGGTTGCAGGGTGCTGACGTGGATGGACGGGTTCTACAACGGCGAGGTGAAGACGCGGAAGATCTCCAACTCCGTGGAGATGACAGCCGATCAGCTCGTGATGCAGAGGAGCGAGCAGCTCCGGGAGTTGTACGAGGCCCTCCTGTCCGGCGAGTGCGACCGTCGCGCGGCGCCGGCGCGGCCGGTCGGCTCGCTGTCGCCGGAGGACCTCGGCGACACCGAGTGGTACTACGTGATCTGCATGACCTACGCCTTCCGGCCTGGCCAAGGGTATCGATTACTGCTCGATACAACAGAGCATATATAGCTGATGCCGCTGATGGTAAGTTGGTAACAAATTTTTTTTCCCGTGCTGCCACAGATTGCCGGGCAGGAGTTTTGCGAGCAACGAGCATGTCTGGCTGTGCAACGCTCACCTCGCCGGCAGCAAAGCCTTCCCCCGCGCGCTCCTGGCCAAGGTACGCATGCACGTTTCTCAGTTTCGGCGACGGTGATCGGTCAAGATCGACCGCTCTCTGTGTCTTGTCTATTATTGCCTTTCATGCATGTTTTTCACTAGTCGGTTGTGTTCTTTGCTGAATCATCGTTAACTTGGGTTCCTGCATGTGTGGCCTTGAGCAAGCAGAGCGCGTCCATTCAGGTAAGCGCTTTCCATGCCTTCATCTCGTCGGAAACATTACACAGGGCACTTTGTCTGCAGATTTCTGACTGCAACATGTAACATCCTGAATGGTATTTAATTTCCGCAGTCAATCGTCTGCATCCCGCTTATGGGTGGTGTGCTTGAGCTGGGTACAACTGATACGGTATGTTCAGTTGTTCACTTCACTGGCCATATATATATTGTACATTATAATCTGAAAATAACAGCTAGTAGATTTTTTATTTTTCATTGTGCCTAATTCTCCTGAAGATCAGGTAGTATTTAACCAAACTAGTGTAAATGATATTGCCAGGTGTTGGAGGACCCGGACTTGGTGACCCGAGCAACTGCAGCTTTCTGGGAGCCGCAGTGTCCGACATACTCGGGGGAGCAGGAACCGAGCTCCAACCCCCCGTCAGAAAAGGAAACCGGCGAGGCCGCGGACGACATGGTTGTGTTCGAGGACCTCGATCACAATGCCATGGAAATGGAGACGATTACTGCCGTCGCTGGGGCACACGGACAGGAGCTAGGAGAAGCTGAGAGCCTGTCAAACGCAAGCCTGGAGCACATCTCGAAGGAGATCGACGAGTTCTACAGCCTCTGCGAGGAAATGGACGTGCAGCCACTACCACTAGAGGATGGCTGGATCATGGACGGGTCTAATTTCGAAGTTCCCTCGTCCCCGCAACCAGCGCCCCTGAACCTAGCTGATGGCTCTCGCGCGACCAGCTTCATGGCGTGGACGAGGTCCTCGCAGTCGTGCTCCGATGAAGTGGCGGCAGTGCCGGTCATCGAAGAGCCGCAGAAATTGCTGAAGAAAGTGGTGGCCGGCCTCGGTGCTTGGGCGAACTGTGGTGGTGGTGTGGGCACGAGCACGATGGGAACAGCCCAGGAAAGCGGCATCAAGAATCACGTCATGTCAGAGCGAAAGCGCCGGGAGAAGCTCAACGAGATGTTCCTCATTCTCAAGTCATTGGTTCCGTCCATTCACAAGGTACTGAAGAAGATACCATCAATTTTTTATCCTTCCGTGTTGATTTGAGAGAACGTTTGTTTGTTTATCAAAAGTTCAAAACTTGAAGACATTTTTTAAAAATTTGGCAGGTGGACAAAGCATCGATCCTCGCCGAAACCATAGCCTACCTCAAGGAGCTTCAGCGAAGGGTACAAGAACTGGAATCTAGTAGGGAACTTACATCACGCCCATCCGAAACGACAAGGCCAATAACAAGACCCCGTGGCATTGGCAATGAGAGTGTCAGGACGAAAGTCTGTGCGGGCTGCAAGAGGAAGAGGCCAGAGTTCGGCAGTGACGTGGAGAAGGAGCACCCCTGGGTCCTCCCCAAGGACGGCACCAGCAACGTCACCGTCGCCGTCTCGGACAGGGACGTGCTCCTGGAGGTGCAATGCCGATGGGAGGAAGCTCCTGATGACACGAGTGTTCGACGCCATCAAGGGCCTCCATTTGGACGTTCTCTCGGTTCAGGCTTCGGCACCAGATGGCTTCATGGGGCTTAAGATACGAGCTCAGGTATCACCAGCTAACTAAGACATGCAAATTGCAATACTGCTCAGGTAGCTCACCCTTGACTTCTTGCTGGTCGGAGAGTTTGGTTTACTGATGCAGTTGTTTCTGTTCAATTTCTATGCAGTTTGCAGGCTCCGGTGCCGTCGTGCCATGGATGATCAGCGAGGCTCTTCGTAAAGCTATAGGGAAGCGATGAAGGGACAGCTGAAAGTTGGATATCGCTCTGGAAAGCTTCATGGATCGAAGCAAAGTTGTATTTCTTGCGGAGAAGGGCCCAAGACCGTGCTATGCAACACATTTTTGTCAGGTGTATTTGCTGGGTTCTGCAGTTCAGTTTTTGTCAAAAAAAAAATGAAGTTCGGACGGAAACATGTACTCAAACTGAAAGCTTGCTAGCGTCAGCTTTTTCATCTGATCAAAACCTAATTTTATTTGCCTCCCTGGAGCCGGCTTTGACATGCAACAGCTAATAGGTTGTGCAGTGCTCTCCGAAGTCCCGAAGCCCCGATCACTCAGATAGTCTGATTCTGTGTTCGGAGACGGCGACCAATGGACCCTACGAAATTTACTCCGAGAGGAGCCAGGGGCGTGTCGGTTATTTCTATACCAATAACTTTCTATATATTGGCATACTGCGAGTTTCGACAGAACGTCGTGGATGGGTAGATGTCGAGCTCGTGGTGGACTGGTGCTTCGTAGCCGTAGCTGTAGCTTCACCTTCGCACATGGTTCTCCGCATGTAGCGCATTCAAATGCAATTGTTTTGCTGCCGTCACGCGCTATGCGTCTTCGTCCAATCCTCCTGTTGCTACGAGACCTTGAGACCTTGGAAACGTGCAAGCAGCATGTCTACTACTCTTCTAGTCTAGATCATTTAAAACATTTTGGAAAAGTTAGGGCAAAGGAATACTAGTAGTACATAAACGCTTTTATATAAGTTTTTTTTTTTGAGAAAAAACGCTTTTATATAAGTGAACATCATGTTATTCCTGCCCATAGATTCTGCCACAGGCCTAAATTCGAGCCTCTGGCTGAGCCCAGCAAAGCTCAAAAAGGGCCCTGATTGGCCGAGGCGCCTGTTGGGCCCAAAACTACCCAATAGCGCTGGCGTGAACACTACCTGCGGGGGTACTGTAGCGCACGTCTATCTGGGAGAATCTAACATGGTGTTTGGTTCAACTAAATGTTACGTAATTGGATTACAGAGGGTAATGGATGTTGTTACTGTTGTTTGGTTGGACTTGTCCTGATATTAGGTACCCTGTAATTCAATTACAGCCTATTCAATTCCGATCCCGGACTATCCCCAAGCCTTATCCGATACCGTCGCCGCCGCCACTATAGGACTAGGGCGCTTCCTCTTCCTCGACTCGCGATTCCGTAGATGCAGCCATGGTCGACGAGGGGCTTCAAGTTCAAGATCCGCGTCAACTCCTCCCTCGCGTGCTCCACGGTCCAACAGTGAACTCACGCTGCTCCCCACGAAGTTGGCGACCCCAAGATGTTCGTCCTCCCCACCCCCGGGGACAAGCTTGGGCCCGGATTCAACGTCGCCGTCGCTACATCCGCCGCCCCTATAGTCGTGAGGAGGTGGTGGTGGTCCTCGCGGCGCCTGATGTCGTGCCTGGCAGCGGCGGTGCTGTGGGGGGCCGTGATCGGAAGAATCACGGCGGCCACCGGGAATGGCAAGGCCAAGGGCTGATGCGGTGGGAGCGAGGTGGACCTGCACATGCTGCTCGTCGGGGGAGCGGCTCCAGCACCTGGCCAGGTTCATCGCTAGGTGAGTGGACTCTGTCGTCGTGCGTTCGTCGCTCCCTGAAGATTGGTCGCTCAGCGTCGTCGTGCAGCTCGTGCACTCAGCTGATTCCATTACCGTCCAAATCCAAACAAAATCCGTGATTTGATTCATTGTTTGGTAATTCGATTTCGTTTACATTTGCCAACCAAACAGCACGTAATTTAGATGGAAATTTAGAATAAAGATTTTTTTATAAAATAGGATTGGTTTGTTAAGGAAGGAGAGTCCAAATTTTCAGGAACTCCTCATTTGGTTAGGAAACAAGTACTCTAGGAACTATAAATATATGTGCGATGTAACTGTTTCATCTAATTAGAACATTAGTAAAACCTCTTCGTCTATCCCTCCTCCATCTTAGCCTCGGTCATCTCCCTACAGTCTCCTCCTCACCCTGCGCCTCCCAGCGCCAGCCGCCACCCCTCCCCAGTCCTAGCCGCCGCCCATGCCCGCAGTAGCAGCCTCACACCTCCCAGGCAGGACCGTAACAGATTCATCATTTAAAAAAATTATTAATAATTCTTTTATGGCCTACAACACGCAATTTCCCGGCCAGTCACTACGGTCTTGTTCGCTTGATTTATAAACTGTACTTTTTCAAGTCAACAAACATTATTTTTCTCTCGCAACAAATCAACCAACAGGTACTTTCAGTCATAGGCTTATCAGGCAAGTAAACATGGCATACATGAAAAAGAAATGTCAGTAGTTACCGCGTCTTGTCACCCCGTGCGCCATTGATGAGAAGTTAAGAAAAATACACGCTTGACTAATTGATCACTTAGTAACCGGCAATATGACACATCACTATAAACACCTGTAACTTATGGCAAGTAATTAGTATCGGTTTGTAATATCACCCAAGACTTTCGACGAGGATGGTTCATTCTGTTTTTTCTTCGGTTCTCGTCTTCTTCGACGAACAATAAATGCAACACAATGTAGCATCCTCGTCGATGAATATATATTATTATAATTCACATCGGCATTGACAAGCACGTATATATGAGATTCAAATATTACATAAATAACGTAAAACCTTCCCACCCTATATATGGATACTACTCCATTTAGATCCAGAGAAAGATGTGAGAATAGAAGGCTAGGGAAGGTGAGGAAAGAGATGTGAGATGACGGGAGACGAAGAAGAAAAACTCATCAAAACTCGACTATGGATGACGAACCGCATCAGTATCTTATTGTAGTGTCTGCCTCTTTTCTTTTCTTTTTTTTTTTCTTTTTTTTTGGCGGATATTGTAGTGTCTGCCTCTAGTTACATACACGGTGCAAGCGAGGTGCTGCTACTCTTGTGTCAACGGTCAGCTACTTCATCTGATTAAAGCCTATTTCTTCTCTGCTCCTGTCGTCTGCCTCCCTTGAGCGGGTTTTCAAAAACATTCAAAATTAGATGATGTTTAGCCGTTCCGATGAAATACTCCTCCGTCCCCCCAAAAAAATGCAACTCGATTTGTGCCAGTTAAACTTGCTAAGTTTGAACAATTCTATAGTAAATAGACTAACATTTATGTCTCCAAGTAGGTCTACTAGAAAATATATTACATAACTAATTTAATAATACTTCTTTTGTATCATAAATGTTAATATTTTTTTTTGTAGAAATTTGATCAAACCTCAAACTGTTTGACTTCTTGAAAATTGATAACGGAAATGCTCCTACACGGGCGTCCGCCTATTTCCTTCGTGCCGAACGCTTTTTTAACTGGACCGCAATCTCCCACGCCATTGCTCATCTGCTCACGCACGTGGTTGCTCATCTCCTTGACGATGATGCGGCTACTCGTCTTCCTGACGCCGCTGACCGCCTTACTCCATCATTGCCTGCTTTCCTCCCTCACCGCCCCCCCCCCCCCCCCCGCCACGTCCGTCTTAGTTCTTCCCCCGCCGCTGCACCTACTCGCCTTCCTACTTTTGCCTCCATGGCGGCAAAGTGGATCATATCTAAGTGGACACCTCTATGATGCGGTGTTTCTCTCGGCTATGAAATCCTCCATGGTCGGATGTCTTTCGGTGATGAACTACACGCTAGAGGTGTGGCCTCGCTAGCGGCAAGCTCCTCGATGGTGGCTGGGCTCCTTCATAGGCAAGCACAACTGAATCTGCACTATACGGTGGGGTATGTTGTAGTGTGTGATATGTTGCAACAGTCAATCTTGGATGTTACATGTTTTATGGCACTCAGTACAAAAATGGATTTTGCGATGTTGCAACAGTCGACTTGAGATGTTGCAATATGTTTTTTTGGATGTTGCAATAGTCTATTTAAGATGTTGCAATATGTTTTTTATGTTGCAAATGCCGATTTAAGATGTTCCAACATGTTTTTTTTGATGTTACATGAGGTTTCAGTATTTTGGAAACCTTGCTTTTGAATGCTGCAAGCAATGATTAACATCTGATCAATTTGTCTCTCTTTCCATCTCTCTCTCCCACGTATGGCAAGGTGCGGTGTTTGTAGGCGTTATAGGAAGCGCAACCATCATTACCGGAGTTTACTATTGCATCACAGGAGAAAGAAGGGAGCCAGAAGGGGATGTGCGCTGGGTGAGACGGGTAGAGTGAAAGCCTCTGGATCCGAAAGAGAAGGAGTGCAGCTGAAGCCTTTGGATCCGAAAGAGAAGGAGCGTCCGAGTGGGACGGGTAGAGTGGAAGCGTCCAGATCAATTATTTATATCCGAACGTACATGCGCTAGTATTTCCCAATTGATAATTGTATTTTTGTGTGTGTAGAGGTCTTATGTGTTTTACCTTAGACAATCTTTATCTTTATTATTAAAAAAACTATTTGCAATGGTAAGACAGCCCTGGTCATTGCATTGAGAAGAAAAAAATCGTACTTTTCTTATTTTTTTATTTTGAGTTCTTTCTTTTAGGTAAAAGAAATAGTGCTATAAGTAAAAGCAAAGACCTTAATTTTACTTTAAAAAATTATTTCTTTTGTTATTCAAGAAGTATGAGAATTTTATAACTACCCAAAAACGATTGGTCTTTTCATTAGCATAGCTTATTTGTTTAATAGTTATTTGTTTTTGTTATAGAAAAATATATTAATTCATTAAATTAATTCCACTTGAAGGCAGGTAGAAAAAACTCAAGGTCCTTTCTCACACAGGAAGATTCCCCATGCGCGCACCTGCTTGCTGGTTTCAGCAAACAGCTAGCTAATCAGTCGTGGCTCTATTTGCAGCACGTTAGGCTTGCCAAATTTTGGATGTGTTGGCAAAAATGTACTGTAGTGATACTGTAGCATTCGTTTGTATTTGGTAATAGTTGTTCAACCGTTGACTAATTAGGCTCAAAATGTTCGTCTCGCAAAGTACAACCAAACTGTACAATTAGTTTTTAATTTCGTCTACTTTTAGTATTTCATGCATGTACTGTAAGTTTGATATGACGAGAAATCTTCTTTTTGCGTAGTGTCAAAGTTAGGAGTTTAGGAGAAACTAAACAAGGCCTTAGTCGTCCGGCATCATCTTCATCAAGTACTAGATAGGGAATCTGCCCATGATGAATGAATGTGGAATTGTGGATTCCTCGTACTGACTACCCATAGCGCAGTAGCTAGTCTGCACTCAACGCTGACACCTACGGTAACTGCAGATGAGAACACCAAGGGGATGAGCGATTTTAGCATCAAGCGTCTGCTACGGACTAGTATGTGGCCATGTGGGGACGGAGCTGTTGGTTGAATCACAATTCACAAAGCACACCACACTCCTATCCTATCGATTATATTAATTTAATCGACAAGCAAATGAGCATGCTCTTACTCCTATTGTTCTATATGCTGACACACTGGTGATGACAAGTGCATCTACAGTCGAATCATGATGACTAGAGAAATCGAATCAAACACAGGAGAGAGAAGAATAGATTTCTCTGCACGAATCGGTTCATGAGGCATATAATAAGAAAATGAAGGGCTCGCCTCGGGAATCAATGAAGTTGCTGATTCCCTTTTTTTCTTTTTGTGAGAGCGGGTCTTACTCACGTGATTGTTTTTTTAGAATTAAAGGGCATCACCTCTGTCTTAGTATTAGCAAAGACACCATCATTCAGTTCCTTACAGCACACAGGTGGGACACCCGTCCATAGCATAACAACAGTTTCCGAGACCAAAAGCTACTTAAGAACTAGAACTATTCCCACAAAAACTCCAGACAAAGATACATATCCGGCCTCAAGGTCACTTCTCATCTCCCAAGCTAAGCAAACTAAACCAGGACTTCCCTTCGCTCTCAGAAGCAGTATTGTTGAAGAGCTCTTTTTTTTTTCTCGAACAGTGCCTCAGGCACGGTTTTCATTAAGCAGGAAGAAGAGAGTTTATACGAAATTACAACTAAACGCCATGGTAATCCACCGATTACCAAAGCACTCCGGCCCACGGGCAACGAGTGAGATTGATTTACATAGCACTATGCTTGCGACGTGAATGACCCCTGAAGACTACATGAGTGTTAGCAAAGACAGGACTCCTCGGCCTCGCCCCAGATCGAGCAAGCCAGCCCAGCCGCGTCAGTAGAAGCTCCATCGAAAGTGCACGAGTTCCTCTCCTTCCACAGTCTCCAGCCAACTAGGAAGAAGAGCGAATCGAACCCCTTTCTCGCCGGTTTTACAACGAGCTTTCTGTTGCGCATCCACCACTCCATGACATCCTCCTCATTGACGATCACAACATCCAGGAGATGGAGTTTGGCCAGTAGAATGGCCCAAACCTCCCTGCTGTAGACACAACCCAAGATGATATGATCCATACTCTCCGTCATTTGGTCACAAGTGATGCAGATGTCACTGTCTTGCAAGCCATGGCGAAACCGCCGTTCTGCGGTCCAGCATCTCTTGTGCAATACCAACC
Source organism: Miscanthus floridulus (assembly GCF_019320115.1). Classification (NCBI taxonomy): domain Eukaryota; kingdom Viridiplantae; phylum Streptophyta; class Magnoliopsida; order Poales; family Poaceae; genus Miscanthus; species Miscanthus floridulus. Next base: position 64,349,246 of record NC_089591.1, on the reverse strand, counting down.
AGAAGAAGGCACGGACTCTTGGCGGCGCCGAGGTCTTCCAAATCTCCCTTGCCCCAAGGGTCCTCGAAGCACCAAAGAACATGGCTCCATAAGCCGAGGCCGAAGAGTAGGCTCCATCTGGTGTGAGCCTCCACCGAAACACATCAGGTGTTCCCTGCAAGGGCAGAAATCTCCGAACTTGCTGCCACACCAACATGAACTCGTTGATGACCTGAACCGTATGTGCTCCGGTGATGTGGCGCACCCAAGCATTACCCGGCAGTGCATCACATACCAGCACCCCCCGACACCTTGCTGCAACAGCCTGAAAGAGCGCCGGCGCCAATGACTGAATGCTTGCACCATCAATCCAGTTGTCCGTCCAGAAGAAAGTCGATTCCCTGGAGCCAACAATGGATACTGTGGCTGCCTTGAAAAACTGCGGTGACCATCTTTTCTTTTTTTCTATGCAAGCTGGACCAATTCAGTCTTTGATCCACCCGACATTTCCACTCCCATCGGACCCTCAGTGCCACCCTAGCACGCCGCATATCAATGACGCCCAGCCCTCCAAGATCCTTTGGTTTGCAGCATGATTTCCAGGCCACTTTGCACTTGCCTGCAGTGACCGTCTGCTCGCCACACCAAATGCAAGCTGAAGAGCTTCTTCTTGACTTCATCAGGCAAGGCATGCCTTTCCCAGTTGTGCTCCTGCCGGTACATGTAGTTGTCCCACTTATCATTCACTTGGTTCAACCAGAGATTCTTGTTGGCCTTGTAGCAATATCTTTCAGCTTCGCAGAGAACTACCTGTATCTTTTCTTGGAACTCACGTGATTGTTATCCTACGCAAACAATTAAAAACCAATTCCAAAGCTGATGTTCAGACAAGAAAATAAACAAGGACAGCAGGCAGACCAGGCCCGTAGTAGATCTATCGGTTCTCCGCCTGTAGTGGATTCGATGTAATACATGCAACACCTGATGCTCTTGCTGCCCCTCGGACCATTATATTGTAGTTAGGCTCAAAATTAAAATCAATGCGTTCCCTCAAAAGGACCTGTAAAAGAGTTTTTATTGGATGTAACTGTTTTGTTGCCGCGCCATGCATCATGGTCTCGCTGCTGTGAGACCATGGAAACATGGAACAAGCTGCTAGCTAGAGTGACGACTGACGACGCAGCCTTCTTGTTGAACACCACCGGCGACGATAACACCTTCTTGTTGAACACCACCTCGTTCCTGGATTTCCAGATCGACCATAATGCTTCTGCACATATGAATAGAGTTATCATCTGCTTCTTACCTCTGAAACTCTCCAAGATCTAAGAAAAGAGATGAGCAGCTAATTGGTGACACAGGCCAGCCTAGGCAATCTCTAAGGAATGACCACAAAAAGACTGCCATTGGGCATTGGAACAAAATATGGTCAGATGATTCGGGCTTGTCACATGTTAGACATTTCTCAGGTCCTGTCCATTTTTTCTTTTTCAGCTGAACTCCACATTGAATTCGGTCATGGGCCGCCATCCAAACAAATATCTTCACTTTGAGTGGGATGGGGCATTTCCAGATCATCATCATTCTGGTATCAACAGCTCCACCAAGTCATTGCATTATAAAGGGACTTAGCAAAATATTTATGTGATTTCTCTAAATCCCAAACAGCTTTATCATGACCCTCTGATAGCGTAACATCTCTAAGCAAGTCTTCCAGATTGGCCCAATCTTGTCTAAGATTTTCATTCAACTGTCGTCTGAAAGCGATACACCACTGCCCATCCACACATGCATTTGCTACCTCTAAGTCTGGGTTACTGGCTATTATGAATAGGTTGGGAAATTGATCTTCAAAGGGAAGTCACCAAGCCAGCAGTCTAGCCAAAATTTGGTTTGACAGCCAGATTTAACCTCAATAATTCTCCCTCTCTGATACCAAGGTCTCAGATCCAACAACGATCTCTAGAATTGGGAGCCTTTCATGTTCTTAATTTGGAAGATGCTTTTCTGCCCCAGATATTTCTTTCTTAGCAAAGAGCAGCATAGGCTTTCCTCTCCTCTTTCTAACTTGTCAACCCATTTGAGCAGCAGGCAAGTGTTCATAACTCTAACATCTAGAAAACCCAATCCTCCAAACTCTTTAGGTATATTAAGAGCCTCCCACTTTATCATGTGATATTTCCTTTTTTTTCTGTGCCTTGCCAGTAGAATCTGGATCTGATGGTGTCCAAGGCCTGGAAGTTACCTTCATATAGTTGATAGACACCCATGGTGTACATAGGAATAGAGGATAGGCATGAATCAATCAGCGTAGATTTACCACCAGAGGACAGATAGTCACACTGCCAGGTACCCTGTCTCTTCTCTGTTTTGTTACTGACATATTTCAACTGAGCTTTAGTAATTTTGCAGTGGCTAACAGGCATTCCTAAATAAGTCATGGGAAGAATCCCAATCTTACAACCCAAAATGTTGGCAGCCTGTAACTGTTCCTCATCTGACAACCCTACAGTAAAAACCTCACTCTTCTCAAAATTAATCTTCATTCCAGACATGGCTTCACAACAGGATAGGATCAGTCTAGCTGTTCTCAAGTTCTCCACTGAAAATTGCAGTAAGATGACAGTATCGTCAGCGTATTGTAGGTGAGTTATACCTCCATCCACTAAATGTGGGACCAGACCCTGAATTGCCCCAGCATTACTAGCTCTAGTAAACATGGCTGACAGGGCATCGGCTACCAGATTAAAGAGCAGGGAGACAGTGGGTCCCCTTGTCTAAGACCTTTGAAACTCCTGAAGTAGTCACCTCTTTCTCCATTAAGGTCTATGCAAACTTTGCCACCTCTAACAGCCTGATTAATCCAGTGAATCCAAGTCTCTGAAAAACCTTTTCTCTGTAAAGTCTCCTCTAGGAAGTCCCAACTCACTTCATCTGTTGAGGCTCCCTCCTCTTTTCTTGCCATGGATCTTGTGGGTGAAAACCCCGTCCACTTGGATGGGCAACGGTGGCTAACCTACTCCTTCTTGAAGGCGTTGCCTTTCTAGGTCCGCATGATTTCCACTTTGGTGGCTTCGTCCTAACATGAACAGTGCTAAGTAAATGAGGATGCGAAAGATTGCTACTGTATAAGATCAAATTTTGAGGCCTGACATCAAAAGTTTCTAAGTAAACGAGGACGTAAAGGATTATTACTGCACAAGATCAAAGCAAGTTTGAAGTTGTGGGGCAAGTCATTCCGGGAATAGTAATGCGCTGGATGGCTGAACAAGCTGCTAGTGAGTAGTGACGGCGCAGCTACCTAGTACTAGTAGCAGACCGGACATGAAGCGCGCACGAAGCGTCTCCCATAGTCCAGTGAGGTCCTTTTCCGTCGATCGGCTGTCGATCGACACGCGGTGTCGCCGTACGATTTTTCGCTAACAGCCGGCCATCGAAACGTGTGCTTCCATCGACGGCGCAACGGAACTCGCCAGTCGCCGGTGCCCGCGGCAGCGACCGGCAAATGACAGCCCGTCACGTGCGGGGCGTGCGGGTGACTATGGGGACGGCCCAGTTTGTCCTGCTGCCTGTTGGGCGATCGGGACGTGTGATCTCGCGAATCTGAGTCGGGAGCATGGGGGAGGGCGGTGCCGACTGCTTCTCTGCTGGCAGACTTCTTTTTCTTGTAGCCATCGTGGACGTGGAGTAGGCTCAGATTTTTTTAATCTTTTTTTATTCAATATTTTAATAATAACTGGTCTAACAAATTTTGCGGATACGATCCTTTAGTGATGGCACGATCAAATAATGTTGCCGTGCCACCTGTATTGGCGCAGCAACATGTGCCACATTAGACAGCATTTTCAACGTGAAAAACGTTGTCAAGTCACTATAGCTAGCGTGACAGTATTGTTCTGTCGCGTCAATGAGAGTGACGTGACAAGACAAAACCTTTAAAAATCATAACTATTTGATACGTTGAGTGCGAGGCGTGCGGGTGACTATAGGGACGGCCCAGTTTGTCCTGCTGCCTGTTGGGCGATCGGGACGTGTGATCTCGCGAATCTGAGTCGGTAGCATGGGGGAGGGCGGTGCCGACTGCTTCTCTGCTGACAGACTTCTTTTTCTTGTAGCCATCGTGGACGTGGAGTAGGTTCAGATTTTTTAACCCTTTTTTATTTAATATTTTAATAATAACTGGTCTAACAAATTTTTCGGATATGATCCTTTTAGTGCTGGCGCGATCAAATAACGTTGTCGTGCCACATGCATTGGCGCGGCAACATGTGCCACATTAGACAGCTTTTCTAACATGAAAAACGTTGTCAAGTCACTTCAGCTAGCGTGACAGTATTGTTCTATCGCGCCAACGGGAGTGGCGTGACAAGACAAAACCTTTAAAAATCATAACTCTTTGATAAGACGTCAGATGAAGATAAAATTTATATGAAAATTATAGCTTCTGATGTGATCTATAATTTTATAGTTTTGAGTTTTTTTATTTGAGGAGGTTAAGATGCTCGAAAAAATAATATAATATCTCATGAGCATAATAACCACGTATCGGTGCTTGTCGCATTAGAAAAATAATATCTTTTTTGTATGTTGTTAAATGAAGATATTTTTTACATAAAAGTTGTAGTTTTCAATGAGGTCTACAACTTTATAGTTTTGAGTTTTCACATTTAGAGTCGTTAAGATGTTTAAAAACACAATATAAAATTTTAGTAGCATATTAATCGCGTACTAGCACTTGTCGTATTAGTAAATAACATCGTTTTTGTATGGTATCAAATGAAGGTACTTTTTATATCAAAGTTGGAGCTCTCAACGAGATCAACAACTTTCATTTAAAAGTATTTTTAGGTGACATCAAATAAGAAATATACGATTTTTCTAAAAGATAAGCTTTGATACACTATTAATATGCTGCTAAAACATTATATTAGTTTTTAGAGTATGTTATCGACCTCATATATGAAAACTTAAAACTATAAAATTTATAGATCTCACTGAGGGCTACAACTTTGATATAAAATAATCTTTATTTGACATCATACAAAAATGATATTATTTTCCTAATTCGGCAAACGCTAGTACGCGACTATTATGTTGCTGAAATTTTATATTATTTTTTCGTGCATCTAAACGATCTCAAATGTAAAAACCGAAAACTATAAAGTTGTAGATCTCATTGAGAGCTACAACTTTTATATAAAAAATATCACGTAAAACTACAAAGTTGTAGATCTCATCGAAAGCTACAATTTTTGTATAAATTTCATCTTCATCCGACATTGTGTCAAAGAGTTATTTTTCTTTCAAATGTTTTGTCTTGTCAATACTGTCACGCTAGCGGGAGTGTCGTGACAGTGTTTTTCATGTCGGAAACGCCGTCTTACGTGGCGGATGTTGGCGCGATCAAAAGGGGCAGATCCGCAAATTTTTTTGAAAGCGATTATTATTGAAATATTAAATAAAAAAAGATTAAAAAATAAAAATTCTCCTGGAGTAGGCTCGACTTCACGATTTGCTTTTTTTTTACATGTTCCTGGCGTGGTTGATGAATGGCTCCCTCAGGTAATACAAAGCTCCATGTGACCGTGTAGCATTAGTCGTTAGAGAGAGATGGGTGAAAAGTACTGCTAGTACTACGTTTAGGCCCTACGCTAACTGTTTTTAGTCGTTAGAGAGAGATGGGTAATGCTAAAGATTTCCGAACGGGCCGCACGGGCACTACAGGCACGGCACGACCAGGCACGGCACGGTCAGGCACGGTAGCCTTGCTGTGTCGTACTGTATAGTGCCACCGTGCTCAGCCTCTGGCCCAGGCACGACACTAAGCACTCCAGACCGTGCCGTGCCGTGCCACTGGGCACGGCAGTCCAGCGTGTTAATGCCGTGCTTTGGCACTAACCCACAAAACCACATCAAAATTTCAGAAAACAGAGAACAGTTCAAATATGAAGAAATCAAAATCAAGAAGAGAACACCAGGCAACAAAATATCAAAAGGAAGGGCTGTGCAATGGCTGCCTCATTAAAAACCTGTCCAGGTAAAACTCACCCTTGTGAGAAACCCTGGACAGGGAAAAAGAGTACAGCCAGCCTCTTAGTGTAATTCAATTGTTCATTACATCCAATCCACAGGTCCAAAGCATCCAAGTCCAATTAAAATTACAGACCATTACATAAATGAATGACTAATTAAGATAAAGGTTTTCAAAGGCCTCCTCGAGCTCCTTATCCTCCACCATATGTTGTAGCCTTGACTTAGCAGCTTCCCAGTCCTTGATGCATGTGAGTGCCTCCATAGTCTCAGGGTTTAGCCTCCGCCGCCTTTCTTCAATGATCCTGCTAGTGGTACTGAAAGTAGCTTCTGATGAAATGGTAGAAACAGGCACACTGAAAACATCTTTAGCAAGAGTAGAAAGAACTGGATATGTTAGCTTATGATGATGCCACCAGTTCAGGATGTTGAAGTCATCATCCCACTGGCTCACTGTGTCACAGTCCAGATAAGCGGATAGTTCAGAACTACTGCTAGAAGAATTTGCTGCATGTAGCAAAGCAGTAGCAGGAATAGTCCTAGACATATCAAGATTAGGAGGAAGAGAAGAACAGCCAGCTCCAACCATACCACCACCTTCATCATCATCATCATATATTTTAGCCCAAGCTATTCTTTTCTTACCAGATAGGCTTGGAGGGTCAGCCCTTTTGGCCCTTACAGATCCATACAAATCATCATACTTATGATACAGTTTGAAGAGAAGAGTTCTAGTTTGCATGAGCTTATTAGAATAATCAGCATCAGTAAGCAAATTTAACTTTCTAAGCACTTTGTTAAAACCTTTAATTTTAGCTCTTGGATCCAAGATAAATGCAATACAGTAAAGATCAGGTATGGTTCTCCAATACTTATTGTACTTATCAATCATAGGTTGAACAACAGTTCTAATATGTTCATCATTTTGATACTTATGCAGGTGTATAGCAATCTTAACAATATGATGAACCATAAGTGAGGCAGTAGGATAGTAGACACCAGACAAAGCAACTGTTGAGTCATAAAACAGTTCAAGGAATTCCAGTATTTTAATTGCCATAGCCCAATGATCATGAGTCAAAAGAAAGGGGCCACCTTTAGCTCTAGGATAATTAGACTCAATGAAAGTATGGAAAGTTTCCTTGTGTGGTAGCAAATGCCTAAGCATCAGGTATGTAGAGTTCCATCTAACATCCATGTCCAATGCAAACTTCCTAGGTCTAATACCAGATGCCATGCAATAACTCTTATATGCAGCAACTCTCTGGTTAGAAGAGTTAATGTATGATATTGCAGTTCTGAAAGCATCAATCAAAGGACTAACAGCAACCAGAGCCTCTTTAACAATCAGATTTATGATATGACAAGCACAGTGTTGATGCAAAAACAAATCAGAACCTAAATACTCCTTAAGCACAGGTTTCAGTTTATCCATAGCTTTGTTATTAGCAGAGGCATTGTCCAAAGTAACAGAAAAGACCTTGTTCAATATACCATAATCATTAAGCACATTACTAACACGTTCAACAATGTTCTCAGCATTATGTGATGCATCTATAAGCCTTAAGCCAAGCACTCTTTTTTCAAGTTGTCAATCAGCATTAATGTAATGACCAACAACACTCAAATAATCTTCTTTAGCATTTCCAGACCAAATATCAGAAGTAATAGCAACAGATGAAATGTCATTGTTCTTCAAATCATCAATCAAACAACCACGCTTCTCATTGAAATACTTAAAAAGATCTCTAGCTGTAGTTTGCTTAGAAACAGTTGAGTACCTAGGGTTATGAGCAGTTTTTATGTAATCTTCCCAGGCCTCAGTTTCACCAAGACGTAGGGGAAGATCTAGCCTAGCAACAAACGAACAAGCTGAACACGAGCAACCTCAGCAGAATACTCCCAATTACGCATACTACCATCCTTATTGAAAGTAATGTGGGACTGAGCCATGCGATATTTCTCACGCTTTTTAGGGCAAGAGTCTTGATGACGGAGAAGGTGGCCAGTCCCAAATTTAGAATTAGCAGAGTACTCCTTACGGCAGTGAAGACACCGAGCGCCATACCTGACATCCTTACCATTTACCTTCTTGTAGAGCTTCTCGAAATCCTCCCAGCAAACCGAGGTAGAAGGGCGGTTAGGCCGGCTGGTTGAGCCGTCATCAGCAGCGGCTTGAGTGTCGCCCTGGACGGCGTTGGGGCCGTCAGCGTCGTCGATGGGAAGTGGGTGAGTAGCAGTACCGCCGTTGAGCTCCTTGACAGCACGACGACCGAAGAGCTCCTCAGCATCCCCAACAATATCGTCCTCGTCGTCTCCGGTCATCCCGTAGAGGCGCAACTCGTCGTTGATCGTCATGGAGAGACCGATGTCCTCCTGCTCATCCGACATCTCATCGTCGCCGGCCACCGGTCCCTCAACGCCAATAGCTTCAAAAAAAGAAACAGATCTAGGGTTAAATCAAGAAGAAGAAAAAGAAGTAAAAAACAACAAAACAAGATCAACAAGAAGAAGTGAAGAAGAACAGCGAATCAAGAAGAAGAAGAACAAGAAACAAATCTAACTCACCTCGCTTGACGGAGCACCAGAGGCAACGGCGACGACGACATCGCTCAGATCCAGCGTCCTGGTACCTCAACGCATCATAGCGGAGCCCCAATGACGCCGGAGTCCGGCGAGATCGACGAGCGCGACGAGAGAGAGACGAAGACGATTCGTTGGAGATCTCAACGACTAAGCTACATCGCCGGTCAGAGAGAAGAGAAGGGGTGTACAAGGCCGTGCCGTGTGCCCGTGCAAGCCACCGCCGCTGTCACTAGCCACCGGACGGCGAAAAGAAGAGAGTGAGCGGCTAGGGTTTCGAACGAGAGAGCAGAGCCGAAGAGCGAGGTGCGCGCGGCGCGGAGGGGGAAGAAATGAGCACAGTAGCTTCCCCCGGGCGGCTCCTGGCTTATATAGGCGCCCCACCGCAGCCCTTCATCCAACGGCCAGCGCTCGCCGGGGGCTTCATCCAACGGCTCTTAGCCGTGCCGACCCCGTGCCGGCCTTTGGAGCGGGCCGTGCCCGTGCCGTGCCAACGGGCTAGCATAGCGGCCCAGGCACGGGCACGAGGCCGTGCCGGGCCGTTTTTGGACCGGGCCAAATCAGCACCGTGCCCGTGCTGGCCCGATGGGCCAGGCCCGTTTGGGAAACTTTAGGTAATACGGCTGGTGCCCGGTCTGGAGTACTACTAGTACTACGCTAACTATTTTTAGTCATTAGAGAGAGATGGGTAAAACGACTGGTCCCCGATCTGGAGTAGCGTCTGGTGGGCAGGAACCCCACCAGCTTTTTAGTTCTCTTTGCGCTCTTCAGTGGCAGAGCGTGATTAGAATCACTGAACACGGCCACATGATTTAAGTAGAACAGTTTGTAATCTAAATTAATATATCATTTGACAAAGTAACTAGAACGTATGAAAACTTGTATTTTATGCAGTCCACTATATATATGCAATCTGATGAGTGTGTTGGTGGTCCTTATAGATTGGGCAATGCTATGGTACACCATTTACTTGTTATGAGGTAATATCTCAAACAGATCTAAACCCTTTAATTTTTTAGATTTTTTGAAGTAATTAATTGATTAATTAAGTTAGACAATAAAACATAAATAATGCCAAATCCCCTATTCAAGAAAAAGAAGCCAACGCATGCCCTTGCATGTGCGGTACCTTCCGTTTCAAGGATGGTGTGCTAATAAGCCTAGACTTACTAAGACCATGTTGTAATTTTTCTTCCTCCTAATGAAAAATGTGCCTCTCGGCACGATCGCGAAAAAAGTAACCTGATGAGTATGAGGCTGTAAGATAAACTCCCGCTAATTGTCGCTTTATGTGTGGCATCGGCGTGCACCGTTGTGCTTGAATGAAGTTTTATGTAGAAGAAGACAACCAATGGACGTACTAAAGTAATAGAATAAGTGAAATACGGTCGTGCATTTGCATGCAAACAGAGGAAACAACAACACTCGTTTGGGAAGGCCAGATGAGCTAGGTAGACGCAAATGCTAATTAAATTGTTGTAGTAATGCGTTGAAATATAACATAATAACACGGAAGCTAAAAAAAAAGGCTAATGCACGTTTAATCATGACGTGGGTGATGCATGTAGCAAACTAGTCATGCAGTGATACAGTGTGTAGTGCGCATACATGCACATAGGCAAGGCAAGCTAACACTCCTTACAGAAATCTATCCATGCAGTGTGTGTGTGTGGTGGGGGGGGGGGGGGGGGGGGGGGGGGGGGTTAACACCCTAAAAATTTGACCTGGTTTAAATATCACTAAAAATTTAAACATTTTAAAAACTTGCATAGGAACTAGGATATATAACCAACATAGGTATTATTTATAAATAAATTAACATAGGAAAACAAAACTTGATGTGTAAAACTTTGTGTGTGAATGTTTGCTTCACTTGTTGAACTTATTGTGATACACTTTTGCATGCTCACCCATTCAAATTTGAATTCAAAATCATTTAAACATATGCATATATAATCTGGGAAATAGAAAAGAAGGAAAATAGAAAAGCCACTTGAGCTCAATCTCTCCCCTCTCTCTCACTCGGCCCGCAGCAGCAGCCCATCTCCCCTCTCCCCTTCCCTTCTCCTGTGTGGGCCGGCCCAGCCAGCGCCGCAGCAGCCGCGGCCCAGCGCCCGGCCCAGCCTCGCCCGCGTCCCTCTCTTCTCTCCCTCTCTCCTGCTAACGCGGGGCCCTGCTCGTCAGCTCCGTCGTCAATCTCACGACTAGCAGCCATATGTGGCACAGCCGCGCGTCAACGCCCTGCCAGCTCCACCTTGGTGCCAGCGGAGGTAAATGGCGACACGATGAGACCACGGGACCCCACGACGCCCTCTTTTCTCCTCTTCTCCCCTCTCCTTCCTTATTGTGAACTCGTCAATGCCGACACCATGGTCGCATCCGCTCCGAGCCACTGGAGTAGCCGCCAAGGCATTTCACCATGCGCATGGGCAAGCACCAGCTATGGCAAAGTGACCTGACGAGGTCAACCACGAGCGCGCCTAGCCGGCCTATCTCGCCACCGGAAACTGACCTAGCCGGCCTATAAATAGGCCCTGCCGGCAACGCTCTCGCCTCACCCTCTCCACCATCCACTCCGCCGAGGGCGGGAACACACCATCCCCCCTCCGTTCCACCTCTTCCCTCTTCCTCTCCACCCTCTTCTGATTTTCCCCAAATTTGGAGTTCGCTGGCAGCATTAGCACCACCTCCTCTCTTCTTCTTATCCACTGTGTCCTTGGCCAATTGGAGTGATCGGTGAGTCCCAGAGTCCCTCTCCTATCTGTTTTGCTAGCTAGTTGGTTGTCTCCCTCTCTGTGTTGTGCTGTCACTGCGCGCCCTGCTCCGCCGAGCCACCATGGTCGTCGACCATCACCGGCAAGGTCACCCAAGGCACCACACCACCTCCATCACACTCACCACTAACCTGCACTCACGTACACATTAACGGCTGCGAAGGTAGAGGCTCGTATGGCCAGGTTCGCTGCGTAGCGCCACCGCATCCCCTCCGGTGAGCCACCACCGCCGCCGCGGGCACCCGCTGTCGACGACAACCCCACCATCGACCGTGGTGTGACCCCACGAGCACCGTGCACCCATCACCTGTCACCACCGAGGGCCGACGCCACTGGCATAACCAACTCCGACGAGCCGAGCCTCCCTCTCCCCTATTCTGGCGTCACGGTGGTCACCCCATCCATCGTCGTATCCTTCTCCCCCTCTTTGTCTCTGACATGAGGGCCAGGCACGTGACGGTGTTGTCGTGACCGTCGCCTCTCGTCCGTTCCTTCCCCTCTCTTCCTCTTTCACTAACGTGTGGGCCCTTGGCCATAATGCCATTGCCACCGTCTTTCACTGACGTGGCTGGATGGCCCACCTATCATCCGCACACACACCACACATAGCATGGGGTATGGTTTAGAAAACGCTGGGTACACCCGGCTAGTGTACAAAGAGAGCTAAAAATACATCTTCCTAGCTTAGAAAAATTCCCAAAAATTTATAAATAAACTAGATGCATTAGGGAATTTAATCATGTAGTTTGCACATATTTTCATGAACCAAAAAATACATTTAAAATATTGCTTAGTTAAATAGATATAGGATAAACTTCTAAAATATATAACTTTTAAACCCTAACTCCTTTTCACATAAAACCACCTCTAAAATTCATCTAAAATCTAACTCTATCATTTGCACCTAGTACCACCATATTGTTATATGTTGCTTTTGCCCTTTCTTTTGTGGTTAGTAGTAGTCTTATTTCGATCGATACGCCCAACAAACAACAGTAATCGTCAGGAGGACGAGGACCCAAATTTCATAGATGTGCCGAAAGGTGACAACGACGAAGGCAAGTCCTAGCTCCCCTCCCTACCATCTTGCTTTAAACCACTAAAATGCTAAAACATGACTATAAGATCATTAACCTAAAATATGAGCTCTGTTATTGTGATATGAATATTGTTGGATTGAGATAAATGGTTATCTTGTTACTTTTTGAGCTCCACATTATGAATAGACTTAGGGATAATAATGGAACTTAAAATTGTTAAACCTGAAACTAAACCCCGATAGGGGGTGACTGGTGGTAAACTATGGAGGTAGTTTACCATGGCAGAGATGTCTAGAGAGGATTCCTGTGGGAGATACTCGCCTCGGTCATATAAGGAACACTTCATAGTCCCTCTCGCCTAGTGAGATATTACGTACAACCACATGACTATATGGGTAGGCTTGATCTCACACCCCGTTAAATAGAAGTATAATTTCTACTAGGATGCCGGTGTAGGCAGTGGAATATCAGGAGCCGACACGAGGGATAGGTTTTCTTCCGTGGTCTGGTTGGCGTGGATGTTATGTGATCTTCCACGTTAAGCTTTTGGTTTTTTGGCCACATTCAAGGCCATGATTATTTTTGGCCGTGTTCGAGCCATGTTATTTTTGTGATGATTAGGTATCATCATGTTGGGATGATTAGGTATGTTTCTGGTATTTGTGTTTCCAAACCCCTGATAGCCGTAGTAGAGTTATATGGACATCTAAGGTCACGTACATTCGGGTATGAGGTCTCGTTAGGTCTATTTCGTCCACTTATCATGGATGAGGTTGCACCTATCATGTGGGGAAGTTCATACACCTCTACAGAGTTACTTAAACCTATTCGAATAATCACGTCCTTCGAATGGACAAATGCTAGGATGTGATACTATGATTAGATTTACTTTTATATGTAACGAAACTGGTATTAGAATTGATGCTAACTCGGAGACTAGTGGAAATAGTAATACTCTGCTAGGACCCAACCCTTAATTATAAGGGAGAATTGTCTGGTGGACATCCAAAGTGTTGGTCGTTTGCTGATGGACACCCCATTTTGAGCAGTTTGCCAGAAGACACTCTAGTTCGATGAAATTAGGCCACAGGACACCACAGACCGGTTGTAGCCGATTGAGGAGAGAGAACAGCGGTGAAATGACATTCTTGCCCCCTGCTACTTTTTTCTTCCTCTCTCCCTTTCTCTTTTTTCTGTTTCCTATCCCCGCCACCCTCTTCGCCTCCCACACCCATCGTTGCGCATCACGCAGTCACGGGCGGCTACGCCTCCGAGGTCCGCGCCTTCAATGGCCTACTCTAGCACCGTGACCCCGACGCCCGGGCCCATGCCTCCGATGTCCGTGGCTCCACGCCCGGGAACGCACCTCCGACGTACGCGCCCTGGCGCACGCACTCTAGCCTCGCGCCTCCGACGGAGCATCACGGCCCTGCGTGCTCAGCAGCCATGCCCCCACCCTATGCCGACGAGCCACGCTCCGCCGGTCATGCCCTGTAGGCCGGCGTGCGCATGCTCCCTCCCTTGCTCTCTCTCTTAGTGGGCCATGATGGCGTGATGCGCAACGACGGTGCGCGGGCGAGGGGTGAAGCATAGCTGGCTGGGCCATGGGCCATGGCATGGCGGCGTGAAAGCTCTAGTTTGGTTTTGGTGAATTGATGAAACTCTAAGTGCTGACCTAGTTTATCAAAGTGATTATGAGATAGGTAGCACTACTCCAAGTGATGAAGCAAATGAAGATCATAACATGATAATGATGATGACATGGTGATGATTAAATGCTTGGACTTGGTGATGAGGACATCACTACTTCATCGCATACAAGCCAAGTAGAGGAGGAGGTCCAGCATGCGCGTCCAATTTATCTTTTTCGTGGTGGAAGCCGAGTCCAACTCAAGTTCGAGTCCGGTTCGGGCTCCAGGACCAGTCTGCCTTAAACTAGTCACCCAGGACGCATTCGGACTCCGTTTTCGACGATCCACATATGGATGGAAAGCTAATTGAATAAGGAAACCAACCCAAATGGTTTCACGTCAAAAGGCCTTTGGAATCAACAGGAATCGTCAAAACAAGTCAGCGTCCAGAATCTATCAGGGTGCTGTGACACCGTCTTTTGGTCCGTTGGACCGTGTATCGTGTTTGGGCCCATTAGGGGCCGCGTCCAGGGGGGTGACGCCCAAGACTCTATAAATACCAGCCGTCGTTCTCCTTAGGGTTTGTATTTTGTTTAGTTCTTGATTTCCTTATGAAACAGACATCGTTTTGCTGCAACTGTCGCCGCCAAGGCCGCTTGCTGTGAACCAGGGCCCCAGTTCTTGATCTTGTTCGCCTGTGGCGATTAGTCCTTTCGAATAAACACTTGAACTCCTTCTCATTATCTTAAGCCTCATATTTATTTGCAATTTCAGATTGCGTTCATCCTGTTCTTGCTTGTGTTCTCGATTCGCTTGCAGGACAGCCTTCTCGGCGAGGTCAATCGCCTTCGCGTGGTTGATAACCAACGGAGCAATGGTGTAACGGTTGCGGGGGTCCGAATCAATCTTGGTTCGAAGCCTAGATCGTGAACGTCGAGTCTCCACCAATCGACGCTATCATACCTTTTGAAAGATCGGGCCTAGTCTACATCAAGTGGTATCAGAGACCTTGTTGCCCGTTAGGTATAACTTTGTTTCTCCCTTTAGATTATTACTGTTTTTACATTACCTACAGTCCACAAAAAGCCACAAAAAATATACATCGTCACATATTCCGTGTCCTATAGCCTTATTGTGCCGTGCTAGTTCGTCTCTGATTTGCGTTGTTGAGTTTGTGTCCTAGGTCAAGTTCTTGTTGCTGATTTTAGATCATTTTTTAAAGTCCAGTTTGTGTTTTTCCCTTTGTTTTTCATCATAATCTGTGAACACCTTCAAGTATTGCTGTGATTCCTTTGTATTCATCAAACCCTAGTCCACGCCATCTTATTTGTTACACTTGTCTTCACTATTTTCATCAAATCTTTGCTGTCGTGACTAATTTTACGCACATTGTTCCTATTTTGTCCTCTAATTTGGAGTCCGTTCTTAAAACTGGTCTAGTTTTCGCATACGAACTCCGTTTTCGACGTTCCATATATGCAAATCGATCAAAAAAAATTCGGATCCGTCCATCCCCCAAAATTATTGGGGTTCAAAAATTTTAGATTGGTCAAAAAGTGGTCACAAGATCCTCTTTTCGTGGTCACAAGGTCTTTATCGATTTCGAGCACGTCTTCTAGAAATTCCACAGGTCACGTCTTTCCCTTGCTTAAGCTCAAATTTTCTATGATTACTTCTTTTGTGCTCCTAAGTGAAGAAAAAATATCAAAAAAATAAAAAGAAAAAGTCAAAGAATCCCAAAAAAACAATGACAATCCAAAAATAGAGAAAAAAGAGAGGGGCAAAAGTGGAACAATATCTAGAGGAGCACATAGAGAGCGTCATTTGAGCTGTATTTGCGTGTGCTGATTTCTACCTTGTTCCTAATCATATTCTTGCTGTCCACATCACTTGATACATCTGGTACTTGGAACGTGAGTAGGCCAGCAACTAAGACAAGTACTTGGGATATTTATTCAGCTTTGCTATTCAGTTGTGAATTTTGTTATTCCTTGCTACTATATTGTGTCTGTCCAAGCTCCACTTTCTTCTAACCAAGTACAGGTTTGCCTTGCAACTGTTACACTCAAGCTACAACGGTATCACAGTCACCGACCGATTGCACCGCCTGTTGCTTTAGTAAGAACACTTGTAAGACCATGGTAAGACGCTTGAGAGTTGAGTGCCTTATTTTTCCTTGTCCATAACCTAAGTAGTTGGTAGAGATAATACTATTTGTGTTGTATTTTTCTTTCTACTAACCATGTCAGGAAAAGCCGGAGGCAGCGGCCAAGGAAACGAGGATGCACCTATAGATTTCAATGACTGTATTTCTAAGAATGAGCTCCGTGCCATTCTTGATGACAAGTTCAATGAGATCCTTCAATAAATCACCAATTTGGCCAAGAGGATTGAAGATGTTGAACAACGACATCCGGAACCACGTCCTGAAGATGATGATGATGATCTCTCTGAGGAGGACAATGGCGACACGGAGGCTGAAGCCGAAGCTCAACGACATGCTGAGGATGCACGTAACCATAATCGGTTGAACTTTAACCGACGCGGTATGGGAGGTAACAACCAAGGTAATAATGATCCTTTCTCTAAAACCAAGTTTAAGATACCTCCTTTTTCTGGTTCTGCTAATCCTGAAGCATATTTAGATTGGGAGATGGATGTAGATCAAAAATTTAGTTCCCATCAAGTACCTAAAGAATATAGAGTTTGACTTGCTACTAGTGAGTTTACTAGTTTTACTCTTTTCTGGTGGAATGATATTTGTAATAATGCTAATGCTAATGCTAATGCTCAAATACCTCAAACCTAGATTGTACTTAAACGACGAATGAAATCAAGATTTGTTCCTCCATACTATCAGCGTGATCTGCGATTAAAACTACAACGTTTAAATTAAGGTAGTAAAACTATTGAGGAATATTATTAGGAGCTTTTAATTGGTCTAGCACATAGTAACATACAAGAGGATGATATGGATAAGTGTTCTAAATTTTTTGGAGGTTTACGTCGTGAAATACAGGATGTTCTTGACTATAAAGAATGGACTAGATTTTTCCAATTATATCATTATGCTATTAAAGCTGAAAGAGAAGTACAGGGACGACAACCTAGGCGATCCATGACTCCATCTGCGACTCCATCCATTCCTTCACGTCCAACTGAGGTGAGTAAATTTTCTAATATGCAGACACCACCAGCGCCTGTAAAGAAGAATTCTCCTTTCACACCTTCTTCCAGTGGATCTGCTACACCTTCCTCTAGCAGCTCTTCTAAAGTTGTGTGCCACCGCTGCAAGGGCATGGGACATATTGCTAAAGAATACCCCAGCAAACGCGCATATATTGCTACTGATGATGGTGGGTATGCTAGTGCTAGTGATGAAGAGAATGAATTTGCACTTGCAACTGCTCTTTATGTAGATAAATTTGTGGATAGTGCTAAAGATCCTGATGAGGTAATTAATAGTGTGGCATGCACTGCAGACTACAAATCAATCCTTGTTCAGCGTGTTTTGAGTACACAAGTTGAGCCAGTAGACAAGCTACAACGCCATAATTTGTTTCAAATGTTCCTCATTGTCAATAATTTTCGTGTTCGTGCTATAATTGATGGAGGGAGCAGCAATAATTTAGTAAGTTCTGAGCTTGTCAAGACTCTTGGTTTATCTACACGTGCTCTTCCACATTCATACCATGTTCAGTGGTTCAACAATAGTGGTAAGGCAAAGGTAACACAATCTGCTCGTGTGCAATTTTCTATCGGGTCATACCATGATTATGCTAATTTTGATGTTGTGCCTATGCAAGCTTGTTCACTTTTGTTAGGCCTCCCTTGGTAATATGATAATAATGTTGTACATCATGGTAGGCAAAATAGATATACTTTTATGTTTAAAGGAAAGACCATTGCTTTACTTCCTTTATCACCTGCTGAAATTGTGCAATATGAAAAGGAACTTACTGAAAAGAAAAAGAAAGGCCATGAGAAAGACTTTAGCAAACCAACAAATGAACCATCAAGTAACATGAAAGAAGTTTTATTTGCTCTTAAATCTATTCTTGTTGATCATGATGAACCATGTTATGCTCTAACTTGTACATCACCGATATGTCCACTTGGTCCTACTCCTAATGCTATGCCTCTTGTTGGTACTAACCTTTTATAGGAGAAGGAGGATGAATTCCTAACAGGGAAGCCACCATGGTAGCCACCTTTGCGAAGGATGGGGCGCCAAGATGAACGTCTTCTTTCGGAACCATCATTGTTGTCATCCAATGGAGGAGACGATCTACTTCAGTCGAGGATGACTTCAATTCAAGAACCACGCAAACGTGATTGACCTCACCGAGAAGGCTGTCCTGCAAGCGAATCGAGAACACAAGCAAGAACGGGATGAACGCAATCTGAAATTGCAAATAAATATGAGGCTTAAGATAATGAGAAGGAGTTCAAGTCTTTATTCGAAAGGACTAATCGCCACAGGCGAACAAGATTAAGAACTAAGGCCCTGGTTCACAGCTAGCGGCCTTGGCAGCGACAGTTGTAGCAAAACGATATCTGTTTCACAAGGAAATCAAGAACTAAACAAAACCCAAACCCTAAGGAGAGCGACGGCTGGTATTTATAGAGTCTTGGGCGTCACCCCCCTGGATGCGGCCCCTAATGGGCCCAAACACGATACACGGTCCAACGGACCAAAAGACGGTGTCGCAGCACCCTGACAGATTCGACGATTCCCAATGATTCCGAAGGCCTTTTGTTGTAAAACCAATTGGGTTGGTTTCCTTATCCAATTAGCTTTCCATCCATATGTGAATCGTCGAAAATAGAGTCCGGATGTGTCCTAGGTGACCAGTTTAAGGCAGACTGGTCTTGGAGCCCGAACCAGACTCGAACTTGAGTTGGACTCGGCTTCCACCACGAAAAAGATGAATTGGACGCCTATGCTAGACCTCCTCCTCTACTTGGCTTGTATGCGATGAAGTAGTGATGTCCTCATCACTTGGAAAAGAGGAAAGAAAAACAAAAAAGCTTAAGGCAAATGTGAAATTGTTAGGAGCATTTTGGTTTAGTGATCGAGACACTTAGAGAGTGTGATCACATTGAGGATCGATAGCATACTATTAAGAGGGTTGAAACTTGTATCGAAATACGGTTATCAAAGTGCCACTAGATGCTCTAACTCATTGCATATGCATTTAGGATCTAGTGGAAAGCTAACACCATTGAAAATGTTTGTGAAAATATGCTAACACACACGCACAAAGTTGATACATATTGTGTTTAGCACTTGGGAGCAAGGGTTCAAAACTTCACCGATGGAGTGTCCGACGGCACCACCGGCGCCCTATATAGAAAAGACAAGGTTTCACAGAGTGCATCGGACGCTGGTCACGCAGTGACCGAACATTGGGGTCCTACATCCGGTCAGTGGTGCGCAGTGAAGGCCACCCTCGGTCTCTTGACCGGATGTAGGCGACCGAACTCTAGCTGAACACTGTTCAACATCCAGTCCTGCTGATGTGGTGGTGCACAGAGAAGCCAGTGAGTAACCGAACGCTGGGCGAGTCCGATCGGGCATGACCGGACGCATCCGGTCATGAATTTCCACCTCTAGAACCTTACTGGAAGTGACCGGACATTGGGGTCCTACGTCCGGTTGTGATCGAACTAACGTGTCCGGTCGCGAGTGGAACCTTACTGGAAGTGACCAAACGCTAGGGTCCTATGTCCGGTCCTACACTATAGTGCGTCCGGTGAAAGATCCTAATGGCTAGAGGGGGTGAATAGCCTATTAAAAATTTCTACAACAACATTTAGCAAACCGGTTAGACAATTATGAGGCGAAGCAAGTGTTGCGCTAGCCTACTAAAATTGCAAGCCACCTACCATAATTCTAGTTTATATAGTTTCTGTCCACACAATAGCTATGTCACTACACTAAGTTAGTGCGCTCTTAAATGCTAACTAAAGAGCCACACTAACCAAACTAACAAGCTCTCACAACTAGCTACACTAAAGAGCTTGAAATCTAGTTTGCGGTAATGTAAAAAGAGTGAGCAAGATGATTATATCACCGTATCGAGGAAGGAGCTAATCAATCACAAGAATGAATACCAATGAAGACCAATCACCTCGGAATCAAATGATGACATAATGATTTTTTACCAAGGTTCACTTGCTTGTCGGCAAGCTAGTCCTCGTTGTGGTGATTCACTCACTTGGAGGTTCACGCGCTAATTGGCATCACACACCAAACCCTCAATAGGGTGCCACACAACCAACATAAGATGAGGATTACATAAGCTACGAGCAATCCACTAGAGTACCGTTTGGCTCTCCACCGGGGAAAGGTCAAGAACCCCTCACAATCACCACGATCGAAGCCGAAGATAATCATCAACCTCCGCTCGACGATCCTCGCTGCTCCAAGTCATCTAGGTGGCAGCAACCACCAAGACTAACAAGCGAATTCCGCAGCGAAACACGAACTCCAAGTGCCTCTAGATGCAAACACTTAAGCAATGCACTTGGATTCACTCCCAATCTCACAAAGATATTGAATCTATGATGAAGATGAGTGGGACGGCTTTGGCTAAGTTCACAAGGTTGCTATGCCAATGCAAATGGCCAAGAGTGAGCTAGAGTCGACAATGGGGCTTAAATAGAAGCCTCCACGAAATAGAGCCATTGTACCCCTTCACAGGGCACTGCTTGGGGTGACTGGATGCTCCGGTCAGATTGTCTGGACGCACCCTGCCAGCGTTCGGTCAATGGATGGCTGCCACATCATCCCTCTCTTCAAATACTGAGTGCCCGATTCCAACGGTCAAGTGATGACCAGACGCGCTGCTTGAAGTGACCAGACGTAGGACCCCGACGTCCGGTCGTTTCTAGTAAGGTTCTACTCATGATCAGACACGTCAGTTTGATCATGATCGGACACGGGACCTTAGTGTCCGGTCATTTCCAATAAGCCTCCACTCATGATCGGACGCGTTCAGTCATGCCCGATCGGACTCACCTAGTGTCCGGTCACTCACTGTCTCCTCTGTGCACTGCCATGTCAGAAGGACCGGATGCACCCAACCAGTGTCCGGTCATAAGGTGACCCAGCGTCCGGTGCACTCTGTGAAACCCTGTCTTTTCTATATAGTGCGTCGGTGGCACCATCGGACTGTCCGCACTCTACAGGCGGACACTCCGCCGGTGAAGTTCCTTACTCTTGCTCCCAAGTGCTAAACACAATGTGTATCATCTTTGTGCATGTGTGTTAGCATATTTTTCACAAATATTTTCAAGAGTGTTAGCACTCCACTAGAT